>NC_079335.1:116300809-116600809 GCF_029582105.1 Oenanthe melanoleuca | reverse complement strand
CTGCTGGTGGAGGTTTGGTGGGAGCACTAAACTGGGGAATAAAATTCCAAATCCTTGACAACTATGAAATCAACCCTTTTTTAAAATAAATTATTCAAAAAGTACTTGGGAAAGTATCTAGCACATTGGGTGAAATTAAGGTGAGCCACACTATTTGTATTTCCACAACACCAATAGCTGCTAGTGCCAGCTGGTGTATGACTAAAAGGAAATGAGTTTTCAAAAGTGATTTAAAAGACAGCCCTTGAGCCAGGACACTTGTACCATCAAAGCAGAGGCCTCCAGCTGTCTGTGGACAGGACAGGACAGAAAATTAGAGGACAACAGCATGCTGTATACCATGCTGTACTGCAAGCCAGCACCACATACCAGATCACTGCAAATCACTGCAAATTCCCATGCTCATGACACCTCCCTGTGCTTACAGCCTGTCCACATATTTCTGTGCTAAGCATTGCAGGCACACTGTAATAAAATTGTTATTTTCCTGCATTAAAAGCCTGGATTTCAAGTGTGTCCATTGCCTCATGGTCTATGTGATTTATCTAGAGCAGCTAGTGGTAGCAATATCCAGGTTCTTGTGAGATCTCAGACTGGATCTTCCAGTCATACATGAATATATTCCCTCTCTACAATATGCTCCAAGTTAGAGACAGTGATATCCCCTAATCAATTGCCCATAATATGCACTAAAAAGTTTTCTATTTATCTTTAGCTTATCCACAAAATGCAGCTTCAGTGGTCTTACTATGACATTGTTCAGCTCTGCATATGTATTTTGATTTTCACTCAGCTTCTTTATGATGACCCATCTAAATTGTATTTTATGACATATCAAATTACACCTTTCAGTTTTTAAGCATGTGTGGGTCTGTGGAAAGAGGCACTTTCTTTCCTTCACATTCTGACTATCCCTTATTTCACGTGACACCACAGCTAGATCCCCCAGCTATCATGTTGACTTCTTAAATTTTGGTTTGGTTCCTAGGGTAGCAGTCAATTTTCTGAATATTAATTTCTCTTTTGGATTTTCCTCCTAACTTATGCACTTTGAGATAGAATAATACATGAACAGACATGAAAAGTTATTTTGCATGGAATAAATTATTTATAATAATAATTATTATTAACATAATATTATATTATTGTTAATTATTATTATTATTAATTATGTACCGTTGTTGAAGTAGATATTAATTTGATTTTTCTCAGTATCTAGATTTTTTCACAATATTAAAGCCCATTAAAAGCAAATGGAAGGAAGCTGACCTTCCTTACCAGAAGAAGGCATGCAATGGCAAAAGAGGTTAGTGATCTACCTATTTTTCAGCTGAATATATTTAATAAAGTTATGGAGAACACAACTGTTCATTTTGAGTTTCCTTAGTGTTTGCAGATACTGCAGCTAGCAAGAACATGATTTCTTGTCTAAGATCAGGTGCATGTTACAAAGCCCTGTGTGCCACGTGCTATTTAGCACATTGACAGCTGCAAAGAACAACCCTGTCTCAAAGGCAACCTCCTACAGGTTTGTGTAACCTGAATTTTCTAAATTAAAGTCGTAGTTTTATGCCTTTATTAATAATAAATCTTACTTGTGTGGGCACTTCTGTTGACTTGAGGGGGGAATGCGAAGAAGTTAGGAAGCAAATCCAAGAAATCAATGAATTAAGATGTGCAAGAATTTCTCTTGACATCATTTTATTAACTCTGAAAAGAGTTATCAGACAGAACATAGAAGTCATAAAGGTTTTAAGGTTTCCAAAATATAGAAAATAATCTAGAGAGGCCTGCCTCTGACAATAGGCACAGAAGTTCCTTTCTTGTTAAATAGTACAAATCTCACAGGATAGAGAATCCTGGGTCCAGTGGAAGTCTTAAGTGTGTGTTTAACTTTTACACATATAAATACTTCCATTCACCTTATTAGGCTTGGACATGGTAAATCACTGTCTATGGTTTCTGGATTTGGATTTAAATGGTGTTTCTATTTATCCATAACTTACATATCCACTTTCCTCTTTCCTATGTACCATTACAGCACAGGTGTAAGGGACAGAGTTACAGCTGACTTAACAGGAGCCCTAAGCCTGCATTTCATGACATCCACGAATTTTTAGATCACAGAATTTAATTAATGTAAGCAGTCAATTTTTCCACTAAGTATACAACAGCTGGTTGTTACCACAATTTTTTAACTCACTGAAGAAGATAACTTGCACATGTTTTGTGAGTTTTTACTTCTTGCAAGAGTTCAGATCATCTTGCCAGCAGTAGAAATACACTGGCATGCATGACCCAGTGTCACCCATATGAAAATTGGGTGCCCTCAGAATCCCACCCTTCCAGCTTCCATCTCCAAAGGGCAGTGGAAGGCAACAGAGTGAGTCACTAGGACTGTTTTCCCCCAATTAAAAGAGTTGTTTTGTTCTTCTTTCAAGCATGATATGAAATTATTGACATTCAAATAACAGTCCAGAGACTGGAATTCAAAGCCAATTACAGCAGGATGATGTAAGGCTGCCAATTTACAATTACCACAACACCTGCGACATTTATAAATATTACTTCACAACATTCCTGTGTCCTTAGGTAAATCCTTAGATTTCACTTTGTGAAATGGATCACATATGTTCCCTGCTTCTTTGACTTGACAAACATCTTTCTTTAAAGCAAGCCACTTTAAAATAATTTGGTATTTAAAACATTTGACAAGTGAGACTGTTCCTAACCTTTTACTGCTGTAATTAAGAATCAGTAAAAACTACCAAAGTTATGATTAGCTAAAGGATCTGCCTGAGCACCAGGAAATCTGTGACAGCCCAGCACAGAGAGATGAAATTCTACAATATAAGGCTCTGGGGTTTAAGAATGCATAAATGTGTCAGGACCATCTCTGTAGTGAAGCAGAATTGTTTTCCTTAATATTTTTTCAGATTAATAACAACTATGACATTAACAATGTTCTTTCTCTTTATAAATGGTAATAATAATGAGAAGTGGTTTCCTGATGGTATCAGTTGGCATCACCAAACCAGGCAGTTGCAACCTCTCAGTGACTTCATCCCACACCAGCTTTGGTTTCAAAATATTTCCAAAATTTGTTCACTGTTAACTGAAATAATTGTTTCTACAAATAGCATGTGAAATATCTTCACAGCAGCTGAAAATGGTCTTCAGACAGCTCTTTAGCCCTGCATGGATGGAGGAATATTGAGGAAGCCATGCAAAACCTCAAATGCCAATGTATTTCCTATGGCAGTTTACAGAGGCACCTCAAATTTTTGTCCCCACAATTTAAGTAACAAATAAAGTGGTAACTTTAAGTAAGTAACAGGTAAACTGACCTCAGGAGCTGAATTTAAATATGAAGATGGTGGCAGGTAATAGCTGTGAGACAAAAAACCCATAAAATATTATGATTGTTTCACAGACAGATGTGAATGGTGGTAATGCTATTTTCAAATCTTTATCTCATTGCAAACCACTTCCCCACAACTGTTAGCAATATAAGAATTATTAATAACACTGGGACTATTTCTTCTTCAATTACAAGGGCAAGTGCACAGTTAGATGCAAATGCAGGTCATGATGCTGTCAAGCCAGCTTTAGTTGTTAACAGTAACATAGATATTCCTGATTTGTCTCATGTAAATTAATGAATGAGGAATCAATTATATGCAAACTGTATGATGGACTAAACTCAGAGACTAATTATTTATTCTTTGAAATTAATGTTTTTTAATATTAAAAATCAAGTGAGAGTAGAAGTAATTATCAAACTCAAGGAAATTCGACTTTTATTTCAGTGGGGTGACATTTACATGAAACATTGATTCTTGCCTGTGACTTTAGTTGCCCATCATAAACCCTGAAAGGGCATCATGTAAGCCCAAGGGGATTCTTCAAAATTCACCCTAATACAAAGTGGAACTTGAATCTGTCCAATCATCTTCAAAAGTAATTGCAACTCTCTCATGCTTTCCCCATCACTCTTCTTCTGTCTCTCTTGTCTGCTATCTCAATCTGAAATATCTTTCTGTCTTGTCCTCCCCATGTATCTACCTCCACTTAGAATGAAAAAAAAAATAGATATGATTAATCATATAACCTCATAATATGAAATATTGACAGGTTATTTCTTCCTGCCATACTTGGGTGAAAATCATGCCTGTGTCACATGCTGGTCCCAGTTTATCTTTCTAGATTCAATTTCAGATGAAACACCTATCATTTTGATGTTTCCACAAACAGTTATGTCAAAAAGAAAAGTCTTATCTGATTGCCTATGGACTCTATCAACATGCACAGCCATGCCACGTAGTTTAGCCAGAAGATAGAAGCATTTTTCATAAATATCCTAAATTCATAAAAATCCTAAAGGTAACAAATTCCTATTTGTGGAATCATTTTCCATTTTTAGGTGTTTGAGGACCTCCTCTTTTGAAGTTGCTATTTTTCCTTCATCAGGGAAAGACTGCCTTCAGTTGCCTCTTTTTGATCTAAAAACTCTGATGTGGGAGGGTTTGGGAACATTCTTTATAATGAAATATTTACAAGTGTTCTTTAAGTTGTAATATTAAAACAGACAAAATGCCTTGGTTCTTATCCTAGAATAGCATCATGGAGATGAAAGACTTCTTAGACATCAAATAACCCCCAAAGAGTAAGTGATTTTCTGTTTTGTGATGAAATACTATGAAGTGGGAATGGCATTGTGATACCCTTGGATGAAGGCAGAGTCAAGCTAAAAGGACAAAAAGTCAATAAATTACAGAAGCAAACTGAAAATACAGACACAAGGATTTCATCTGTATAAATCATGGCAGCTCCATTCCCACTATGCTGATTTATTCTTTCTGTGAGCCTGGCCGGTTAAGCTGTCCTGGCTCACTCACAGTGTATACAAAGAAAATGAAAATACAGGGGGGTTGATATCCAGCACTCTGTCCAGCTTCATGGTGAGCCTGGTATCTGTTACTAAATCTGCAGCCTCATCCTGGGGTATGAAAAGAGCAGAATGGTGTCAGTCCTCGAGAGACAGGAGCTGCAGCTGTGACAGGAATGAAATAAGAGGGGCTAGTGTGACAGGGCTTGCCTTCTACCCATCTCCTCTCATTCTCTGACATTCTCAGGCACAGACAGCACCAGATTTATGGGGACCTCAGCCAGAGGTTAAAGTGTGGGCCCGTCTCCCTTCCCTCGTACTAGATGACTCTCAGCACTACTCAGTTTAGTATGGAATGAGCCTCTGCCCATGTCATGGGCCTTTGGGCAATTGTTCTGGGAATTCTCCCCTAAAGATAGTTCTCCCCACAAGTCTACAGCAGAAATTCACCCATTCCATTCCAAAATTCTGCTGATGTTTGGCTTTATTTCTCACACTAGCAGAACTCTCCTTGTCTTTTTCAAGATCCCACTATTTTATTCTTTCTCTCCTGTTTCACTATGGGATATTCACTAATATTGCAAGTCATACCAAGGTTTAAAATCATGAATAACAGAGATCAAAAGAGCCCTCAGATCATCTCACCACTCTCCTGAATGCTCCCTAGGGTATCTCCCCCAAATTTGTTCAGTCCTGTTCCCTATGACTTTACTAATAGGGCTTTCAGCAGCTTCCTTCAGTAGACAGCTCCACGGTGTTATATTTCTGAAACTTGACAATGGCTATTATTGTGCCTAAAGGGGGAAAATAAGGAATTTTGTTTTTCAGTAATTTTCTCCTCCATTACTAGAAACTCTAGCCCTAAATTTCAGTTGACCCCCTAGGTCACTATTAATCAACGTTATGTATCATTTGAAATTCCAAGACATGCTCTTCATCTTTCTAGCCTAGTGTTTTAAAATCCAGAAGTAGGGGGGGGGAGGTTTGACATAAATGTAGTAAATACAGCACAGGGGAACATGATATGAGGACATAATATTTTTGACTAGTGACCAATGGTCACTGTTAAACACTTAAAAAGTTACCTGAGCTCAGAAGCCATGGAATAGAGATCCAAGTGGCTTCTTGGGAATTAATAAAAAATCACGTAGCAATATTCCAACAAAAAGCAAAGAGGTACACAGAAATGAAGCCAAATTCTGCACTCTCTTTTCCAAATTCTTTGGGCAGGAAATGTGCTTCTCCTTCTAGCACAAAGATCTCATCTCCATTTTACTTTGCTATGCAGGTGGGAACATGTACCTGCTATTAAGTTTGGACCCATTTCAGTTTTGCCTGAGTAGAATTTACATGAAAGTAGCATCTCTTCCTTCTGATTTTGCCCCATGCCTTCTTGTGGGAAATCCTCTTTGAATTGTCCCCAGATTCCCTTCCTCACTGGAAGAGCAGCTCCTCTGGAGAGCTTTGTTCACTCCAAGCTGTCTTATAATTCACATGGATTCTTACAGCACATTTGAAGTGTGTGCCATATGGGTAATGATTGGGAACTGAGGATTTCCCCCAGCCCTGTGACCCACCAGTTTCATTATTGGTCCATCACACAGCACAAGTTCATAAGCTGTGCTTGAAATGGCCATTGTTGCAACAGGGACAGAGTATGAAGACTATGTACCCTGTGCCCTCACCTCCCTCACAGCCAAATTTTTTAAAGCATTCCCCCAGGGCCCTGCAGACAGGCATACACATCTCTTGAGTGGGGTTGGATTACGTGTCGAAAGATAATGTCGTTTCTTCTGCAGAAGAAATATTTGTCCTCTGGCTGTATCTATAAAACAAGGAGCCTTCAGGGCTAATGTGGAGTAACTTCAAGGTGCATTAACAGCATTATTCATGGTTCTCACACCTCAGCCCTCAGCTTTGTAGTGACAGAGCACCCTGCCCTCGTCTTGTTTACGCTACTACAAATTTGGTGACCAACTGTTTTGAGTGTTCTGAATATATTTTATCAATGATCAGCACTGTGGCAGGAGTGGAGAAAAAATAGCTCTGTCATAGCCCTATCAAATGTCTGAGTCTGAAATATATTCCAAAGGCATGCCTCAAACCTCCAGTCCAATACCTGAGCAAAGACATGGACACCTGAAAATAATCCGGGATCGGATGAGGGGTGCACATCTGGCCAGAGATTCAGGGGGTGATAATTTTCACTGATGCATGTGTTTCAGCTCTTACCCCAGGCAACTGATCTCCTATCAGCTAACCATGAAAATTAGTCACATATGTCTTCTAAACTCTTCCACTTACAAAATTTGACAGGGTCCTGCACACAAACATCTCCCCTGGCCCTTTTTAGCTTGCCTTGCAATTTTTTTATCCAAGTAATAGAGGGTGACCAAACAATTTAGGGCAGTTTAGGGTAGGGTTGTGCAAAAAAAAAAAAAAAAAAAAAAAAAAAATACAAAAAGTCATATAATCACATTAGGGAAGAGGGAATTTTAACAAGAAGATGAGAGATTTCTTTTTGAGCCTTTAGGAAACTGTTGAACTTAAAACCCAAATGATGTTCAAACTGCAGGGAACAAACTTACCTTGGGTATAGCTGCCATTCCTGTCTCCAATGTGTAAAATTTTTCAGTATAGCACAAAGCCAACCAAAATAGTGCAGATTGAGCAACAGGCACTGCAGAGAGCTTAGTCCTCCTGGGGAGGGGGCAAAGCCAAACCAAGGCCAGGCCTGAGGTCAAGAGGAAATGAAGGTCAGATTGGATGGAGCTTTGAGCAATGCTAGCAGTGAAAGATGGACTAGATGAGCCTTAAAGGATGGTCCCTTCCAACCCAAACAATGCCACTATGATATGAAGACAGTACATATTTCTTAGGTTTTTAACCTTTGGCGTTTTTCAGATGCTACGTTAGTTCAAACGCAGTGAGCAAATTGTTAGCAGCTGTGTGCTGCTGTGCCATTATTTATTATTATTATTATTATTATTATTATTATTATTATTATTATTATTATTATTACTACTACTACTATTATTCTATTATTCACAGTAATAATTCTGTTAGCAAAGCCACAGAAAGGAAACATGTAAACTCAAGGCTGTTTCTGCATGCACAAAAAAAAGTCAGGAAGACCCAAAAATCATCTTTATTATCAACAAAAGAAAATTAAAAAAGGACAACAGTCCTTATCACCCTCCCCCCGACCCCCAAAGAAGAAGGACTGTCTGTGTATTGTGCAGAAGTGAAGAAAGGCTGAACCCCAAGGAGAAGCCTAGGAAGGTTTCTTTCCTTGGTGGCTTCCTGGCTGGAGAAGGGCCACACATTACTCCCACCAACCTCAAGCCACTGCCAGTACCCACCACAGCCCATTTTTTACTTTTAACAGAAAAGGGTCATGTGCAGAAAAAGACCACTGCCCACTCTTAAGAATGGGACCTATGTGATTAGAGAGTCTCTCTCCTGGCATAATAAATCACGCTTTCCTATGCTGTTCACTAATGCTGAATACTTCCAGTGTTCAATATTTCAAGTACTTCTGTTGGTCAAAGCCCATACTGATTTTCTGGAAGTAGTTTCATTCACATTATACTTGTACAAAAACGTGATTTATTTTAAATGTCAGGAGTAAATTACAGTTTTACAGATTTTGTAAAAGGTTTTTCTTCCCAAGAAAATAGATTATTCTTCCTCCAGAATTACCAAGTTTCCTCAGGTTTTGGTTTTCCTTCTCTTTATTTAGAAAGCCACACATATGAGTACCCTAAATATTTATGAATATAATTTATGAGACCAGTTGTTTTTTTCTTGCCAAAAGTAAGAAGTTGGCCTGTGTGTGGTCTCAAAAATTTTAACTATGACCAGACCAAAACCATGGAGGCAACGGCAACTTCATATTCAATAAGAAAAATGGCTAAAAAAATCTATGTATGACATAGAAAATATATCCTAAATAATAAGAAAACATACATCATCTCTGGGCTAACCAGACTGTTAATTCAAAATAAAAGGGAATAAGGGAAGTTAAGCACAAGACATTCATCAGCAACATCACAAAGGGCATAAAAAGTGTACTATTTTCCTGGCTGAATTAATTTATTTTGCTTTTGTTGTATTTGTTTATTGGTTTCCTTGTTGTCTTTAAACAACAATTGGCTTCCACTCAAAAATTAAAGAGAGTCTCTCCACTGAGTGTATGAGCAGCTGTTTCAGGCCTCAAGGCAAGAAGCAACACAGCAACTTAACCTCCCAAAACTCTTCCAAAGCAACCTCCCATTGCACTCAGGGAGCAAATCCTGCCTCCTCTGGGGCTTGGCACAGCCTCTCAAATGCTGCCCAGATTTCTGAAAAATGAGAAGCAGTAAGATTTTCATCATTGTAGATCGCCCCAAATTGTAGTTTTCATTGATTAACATATCATCCCTCACAAGTTAAACCACCTTTTTTTAAAGAAAAATACAGCATTATCAGGAAGAAATTGTTAGTATCTTCTGTTCTATCTATCAGAGAGGACATAAGATTAATACTTAAAAAATTCCAAAAACAAAACTCTTAGATATCAGGTTAGAATTCCTCCAAGCCAGCACTTTGACATGAGTGAAACTATAGATATTTTTTTAACTAAGTGAAAACCAAAATAAAATGTTTGCATTTGAATTTCAAAATAACGATTCCCTGAAGTTTGCTGTGTTGATTAGAGCTGAAGAGGCAGTGATAGGGATTGGGTTCTTTTGAACCCAAGTGTTGCCTCAGTCCCACTGGATGTGGACTGGGAGAAATGCATTGTGGCATCATGCAATCCTCCACATTTTCTGAGTTTGCTTGTCTCTGGAGTTGGGGAGCTCCTTCTTTCTTGCCTCCAGTGTACAATTTACGATATAGTTCAAGGATTTATAGCTAGGTTGCTTTTCATGCTCCCCTTGGTGCCTGTTTTACGAGATTTTGGAAAAGAGAAGCATATCCCATAAATTCAAAGTTTGAAATCCACTGGTACTTATCAAGTATCAGTTTGAGGATTCAGAAACTTTACTAGACAGCAGAATTCCCTGCCACCACCTATTGTAGCCTTAATAAAGTGAATTTCCCTGTTTACATGGTGGTTAAAGAAAACTGCTGATCAGAGATCTTCAACTAATCTTGTGTTCTGTAGAAATGCTAAGAATTTTCTGAATGAGGGATGTGTTTGAAGCTCCCAAAGTAAAGAAAGATGTCTCTGGGCATTGAGTACTTGCCCATATGAACAAGGAGCACCTTCAGATCTGTCTGTGATACTGTATGGATCTGTGGCTACTGTAAAGGGATAAACTTCACAGGCCATTAGTCTTGTTTTTGTTAACCCACAGAGTTAAACCCATGGGCATGTTTGGAAGGTTTATTTCAGCCTGATATTCCACTGAGCCCTCATTCTGCCTACAGGAGTCCAAATATTTCCAGGGTGGATACGTAATCAATTATTTTATATACAGTTTGCTCTTAATGGAAATTCAATCAAACAACACAATCTTCACGAGCACCATTCTTTACCGCTGTTTGCCTTCAGAGACATCTTGAGGGAGAGGATCCTTAATGGGTTTTATAAAGTGCTCATATCCAGTGCCTGAGACTATAAGCCAAAAAAAGCACCTTAATTAGTTCCAAAAGAAAGAAGCTAATGCAGCACCATCTGTACTGGTTTTTAAATAAGGTACTTCCCACCTTTTTCATATGGGTTGAGAAATTCCAGCTGAGCTGGCACTTCTCAGCCATCTATCATGGCATCTGAATTTCTCAGTCACTTAAGAGTGTTCAGAGTTGATGGGAATGGTGGTTGTTCTTTTAAACTAGATATTAAATTATTTTTAAATCTACTCCAAGCCCAGTACAAGCTTTCACTTGCAAGAGACTTAGTAAGTCTACCAACCCTGAGTTGTGCAAACCCTGAAAAGCAGTTCTCTAGGAAAATACCTGAGAAAGAATTTGCAGTATTATTTTAAAAGTCTCAGCCAAAAATCAGAGAAGCTCCAACATAAGCAATTTTACATTTGCAACTATTTACATCTGATGTTTTCCCTTCCTCGGGCCAGTGTCAATTAAAATTTTATCTTCGTTTGATATTTTTTAGACCATATGTGTCAGATCTGATTCTGTAAAATATCATGAAGTCCATAGACTGCTGTCATCTTGCATATATGATATGATATTTCTGTCAGTGCTGTATTTCCATTCACATGCAGCAGGGAAGGAGCAAATGGCTTCTGTGAAGCCTCATTGCCCTTTGGAATAGACAAGGAAAAGGGAAGCAAAATTTTGCTGGGTGCTGAGGATATGAGTACCTCTTGCAGTATCCTCCTATCCCTGCTGCTCCTTCAGAGCCAGCTACACCAAGTACCTGGGGCAGGTGAGTCTTCCCAGCTGAGGCAGAGCTATTCTAGCCCTCCAGACCACACTTATGCTTCCCCAGAAGTCATAAAATGCCAACATCAACCCAGTTGCAAAAGTAGCTGGGCACAGATCTCTTTCACACAGGCAGACCAGAACCTGCAGGAGCAGTGTCTTCATCTCCTGAGCTCAGTGTATCAGCCTTGAGCCTGAAGGACAGCCTGCAATATCAGCAGACAACACAGGTCATGGGTTTATGCCTGCTCAAACCCACCTGTACATCTGTTCTTTGCCCAGTTCCAGAGCTCAACCCAAAGCTTTAGGAGATCTCTCAGCTCTGAACCACCAGTAAGACCCACAAGCCAACCTCTGTACAGTTTTTTATCATCCTTCACACAAAGATCTTAAACCAATTTGCTGGCTTTAATTAAGCCTCCTAAACTCCTGTGGGAGTTAAATAAGGGTTGTTATACACACTTTATACCAGAGCTTACCTTAAGAGTTTTTCTAAGTGCTCATTCCTGCTGACCTATGCAGGAGCTCCAGTCAGTGTGAATATGCTGACATGCTGAAATTCTGCTTCATGCAGGTAAGCCTCAGTTTAGTTTTCCACTAAAGTAACATATGGGAAAACATGCACTTAACTATGCCCAGTGTGATTTAAATATGTTGCATACTCAAGGGCATGCATGAAATAAGACATGTCAGCCAGACTGTTCCAGGCTTTGTAAGACAGCCAATAGACTTGCAAGTAAGGTAGTCTCTGGACAAAGTTATAGCATTCATTTTCAATATCATGAAAACCGATCAATTTTGGTTTAGATTTTAGACACTGAGAAATGTTGGACTTCTTTTAGCCTTTTGATTGACAGCTGTGTGAAAAGTACTGTGATTTTCCCACTAGATCCCTTTAAAGCAGGCCATACACAGTCAGTTGAGCTGATGCTGTGCATTTTTATGGAGTTTATATAAGTTTAACCCCTGGATTAATATGTCTCTCTTCAGAGATTGGGCTGTTGGAGTCCTTTACTTATTCCTCTAAAACACAGGTGATATTTTTGGCATTGCTGCAAGACGATCTGTCTACATTACTGAGCCTCCCATCCAGTCATGAAATGGAATGTTTTCTTTTTTCCTTGAACACCACAAGAGTTGCTGAGGTTTCAGTTCTGACTACGATGGAACTCATAATTTTGTCACTGGCTTTACTAGGATCAGGACTTCCCCCAGACCAAAGGTATTCCATTGACAGTCAGTGGACCCTTGGGCATAAAAGGACCACTTCTAAGTCAGCATAGGAGAAGCCAGGCTGTCATGCATAGTTTTTAATTCTCTCTGTGGACACCGTTGAAATCCATTACAGACCTATATTCTGAAAAACATTGAAAGCCATTTCCCTTAGCCACTGAGAAAGATAAGTTCAATAAAAAACCCAAGGCATGTCAGCACTGCTCAATTTGGGTCTTTACTGAGGTCTCTTGACAACAATAAAGGCCTGATTCCCACATACACATCCAAACTGTGCTCCAATCTGTGGGTGTCCCAACTTGATGGACACTTTGACTCTATGTTCAACAACACATATGTCACTTGTGTCTTGAGCACCCAAATCTAGAGGACAGGACTGGACTTCATAACATCATCCTGGCCCAAATTTCCTCTCTGCTTATGCTAAAGCTCCAGTCTCTCATTCTTTTTCTACATTTGCCTTCATCTTAAAATATCACAAGCCCACTGCACAGCTGGGGGGGTCCTTAGGGATTCTGTCATGCTAAGATATGCAGGAAACCTCCTGTGATGGAATTAATAAGGTTTGAGTGCAAACTTGCCAACTACCCAGGTTTTGCTTGATAAAAGACAGTTTTGGGTTATTTTGGGCTTTCAGAAACTGGGCAATACCATAACTGCAGGACTAAGGCAGAAAAAACCACTTAGAAGCCTTAATAGGAGAGAGGAACCCACAGAGCCATTTGAAAAATGCTCCTGCCACTACAGCTAAGGCCCCAAATACAGCCATCTGCCTCTTTTTTCCCTTTCCCCTTTTCTACACTTCCTCTCCCAGATGTTTCTCATCATCTAAGGTAAGGAATTCGTGTAACTGATCCGAAGGAGCGTGCTGCATGTGATTAGCATCAAGTCACCAAAGAACAAAGAAATGCAATTAATCCCTGTTTAAATAAAAAACAGATTAGATAAGATTAAACAAATTATCAATGGGCAAACCTCAGACAGTTTGTAGACCAGCATTGGACTGGAAAAGTGTTTGGGAGTGCCAGTATAACCCAGATCCTATCCAAAGTTTCTGATACCTCCATCCAAGAAAGCTTGAAAGCACAAGGAAAGCTCTCCTGTATGGTACTTTGCACTTCCTGCACTCCAGTACAGCTGGAAGAAAAATCCCACTCTCATGGTATGTTGACTTCTGGCACCAACACCTCTGATTGTGGTCAGAACAAGAAAATATTGAGGGTTGAGTTGCCCACTTACTAAGTAGGGTTTATTTGAAAGGACTTGTTATAGTTAAAGAGATTTAGGGTTGGTTTAGTTGGTTCATCTATTTTTTTTATAGTCTGAATTTGTTTCTAGGCTTTATGGCCACTGCCCTGTTATCCCATTGGTATTCATGATGTTGCACATGCCTCCAAATGAGCATTTTGAGGAACTCATCTTCACAAAAATAACTCCCATCTGCTGATGGGGGTTAGGCTGTTGGTACTCTGATTTCAACAACATTTTTATCAACATCTGAAACAGAAACATTTTGACCAACTCAGAGAAGTAATTGCAAATAGTAGTGAAGGAGTCTTCCCTAGCAGCTTGCTGATCTTGCCTGATTTGCCACCATGAATGGGCTTCAGCTCATCTCACTGCAGGATCTGCACTTTTGTTTTTAAAGTGACCCTGAAACCTAAGCTTTTAAGCAACATATCCTAAGATTTCTTAAATCATCAGAACCAATCTTCATTGCCCCTGTTCACAAAGCTCTATTTTTGATACATGTAGAATAGAGTTACAGAATGAACTGTATATCAATCAGGAAAAAAATATTCATTAAGAAATAATTTTAAAAATATTTCTGGGAAGATAGGACAGATAGGATGACTGGACAGATTCTTAGGAAACTTCTTTGAAGAGCTATATTCAGTGTAATACCTCCCTGAAATGAGCATCTTCTAAAGTTTTCTTTTACATCCAGTCCAGTGAAAGCAAAAAGTGGGGAACACAAACACTATCACTGGGAAGAAAAAAATAATATCACTCAGTATCAGAATCATGAACTGTATTCAGAATTTTCCATGTAAGAATGGTCACTCCAGAGAACATATTTATAGTGAAATGACAAGCAGAGACTGTTGTGGATTGCAAGCATGCACATGCATCACAATGTAGTTGTTTCCCATTTCCATGATATTTTCACAGTTAGTAGTTTGAAAAAGTGAGATCAGGTCAGAGACAGCTGGGGCCTCTCCTGTTGGACTGGTCCAGCTCACCTCTGGGAAGCAGCTATTCAGCTCACATGATAATTGCTCTCAGTCTGAACTGGAGCCTCCATTAAATCAAACATGCAGGGCCAGATTCTCAGCCAGTGTAAAGTAAAGTAGCTCCACAGAAGGCAGCAAAGATCTGATCTATGGTGTTAAATATGCTGGTAAAGCTTCAGCTATCGGGCAAGAATGATTTCTCACCTGTTTCCCAAACATTTATTATTCATGGCTGGATCTCAACTCCTTTCCTTGCAGTGACTAGCACCCTCCTTGAGAAAGAGCCTTACTGAGTTCTCAGGTATACATGGAAAATTTAAAAAGGGCTCAGCAGCAGGGAAGCAGGATCTTCAGTGCTAAAAAATTAAATGCCTCAGAGGTCTCAAACCCTACCCCTTTTACAAACTAAACAAAAATCCTTCTCTCGCCTTAAACCTGCCTTCAGAAACTTTTAAAATTATGGTTTGTCAAACATTTTGGATTTTATTTCTAATGAAATGCTAATAAAAATGTGAAACGATAATTTATTTTGTGGTGCTGCACTCAAAGAGTGAGAATACTTAGTAGCTGTGTGTTCAAGATGAATTGCTGGGAAATGCTTTTAAAATCTGTCCTGTCTTTTACCTGTTTAGATTTATATCACCTCAGATGTTAACAGCCCATAGGTGGCTTCTTAATGCCAAATGTAAATACAAAAACAAGAATAAAATGTTCCTCATGCATTCATACATATCTTTCCTGGCAAAAGGCCACTTCTGTCACTCAGGGCTCTGACTGTTCTTCTTTTAATTTGGCATCAATTCCATGGCTGCTGCTAATAGTGTTATTTGTGTTGGAGGTAAGCCAGACAACACACTTTTCTAACCAATTTGTCCAATAAAATGGATTATTTTGTTAGTTAATCTGTCACTTCTTGAAAAGAGAAATCTTTAATACCATTTGTACAAATATTCTTGGTTTATGTCTTATGCTTTCCTCTTGTCCTGCATCTATACCAAAGCTTCTACAAGAGCTAATTAAGTTTTGATACATTCACAGAAAAATGACTGTTCAGCCTTGATCAGAATCTTCATTTTGACACCTCTATTTTTTATTTTTTTTTTTCCTGAGATTAAAAATAGTGATTTTTTCAGCTCTGGGAGGGTAACTTTTCTTGTCTTGCTCCAGTCCTTTGCCCACACAGCACATCACCCTTTTCTGGGTAAAAATGGAAGAAGGCACAGTAAAATTAACAAAGCAGGCTTCCCTTCCTGCTACAGAGCCATCAGCTCACCCCTCTTTGCCTCATCAAAGCCTGAGTAAATGGCTGGCTCAAATGAGGCACATGTGGCTCAGCAGCCCATACATGTGTAGCTTTGGTGAACTGGAACATTAAACAAGACTAAATGTTTGAACACACCCTACAGATTTTCTCCCCTGAACTGTTTTTCCATCTTTGCACATCTATCAGTTTTCCAAGGTTTAAGAGCTCACGTCTGAGACTGTGACTGCTCTGTCCAAAGATGTTAAAAATGGCCAGAGGGCTCAGCAGCTACTGCAGATGGCCTGGCAGATGAGCAGATGAACAGGATGGGGTATCAACTCCTCTTAAAGAGGAGCTGGAGAACACAGAGCAGAGAACAAAACATGCAAATCTTCATAACAATGTCTAATAAAAATGGTTATACACAAAAATCAGATCAATAAAATATGTTATATTTTAAGAAAAAATACTGAAAGGATAAAAAAAAAAAAAAAAAAAAAAAAAAACATGGAGAAAAAATCTCACACATTACCTAGGAATTCATTGTTTCCTGTGCTAGACTGCAAAAAAAACAGAGACAGATATTGTGTGAAAAACTCTGCATGCTCACTGACAGTCTGGTTCTACCTTTAACACAGCTTCAATCAGATGCAGGATAAGCAGGACTGTTTGGCCCCAGAAGCACCTCCAGCAAGGCAAGCATAAGTACCTGCTGCCTCCTTCTCGTATGGATCCAGGTTACACGCCTGTCTGCAGTGTATTTGGGTCTGGAATATCTTCTGAGTGGAGAGTAGGCACCTCGATGGAGCCCATGTTAATTGATTTTATTTTCTTTAACTGTAACCATCTGTATGCCAACACTCTGGCTTGGCCAGCACTCCCTGCTCCAGGGCAGTGGGACAGGGCTCAGCCCTGTGCTGCTGGCAGGGCAGCCTGGCCCTTTCCTTGGGCACACAGAGCTGCCAGCAGTGCCTGCTGCCCACACAGGGCAGGAAGGACTGTGCTGGGCTTAAACAGTGCCCACAGCAGCTGTGGCACAATGAGAGCAGCACCAAGCCCTGCTCCAGAGCAGCCAGGTCAGCATCATGCCATGCCCAGCTGATGTTCCCCCAAAAACCTCTCTGCTGGACAACTGCTCCTCCTTGGGAGCTGCAAGGATGCCTCAGGGCAGGCTATTCAACTTGGCCTGATGAATATTTAAACCAAAGGCTATTTCCTCTCATGTTTAGGAGTATAAACAGTGACAATTTATATCTGACATCTCTTAACTCAGGGAATGGCTTTATATAAACACTTGTTTGGTGTCTTCTGGTTTCTTTCTCAACCAAACCCTTTAGAAAGTGTACACACACTTTATAATGATGTGAGCAACATTTTCCTACTGCTGAGTACTGGAGAAGTGCTTGGCACAGCATTTATTCCAGTTTGAGTCTCTGCATCCAAATCCCCTGAGCACAGCAAGGCTGAAGCCTGGACCTCGTACTTGCTGTTCCTGATGGAACGTGCCTGCAGGCCAAAGGAGAAGGTTGTTTATGAGCACAGAGTCCTTGCACCTGGCCTCCTGCATATCCCAGAACAGGTCTCCAGCCTGACTGGAAGAGATCTCTGCGCTCTCAATTCCTTGGAAAGCATTCCCTGCTTAACAAAACCCAAACATTTTATTAAAGACGCTCAAGTGGAGGCTCTCCATTTTTTAATGCAAAACATTCTCCACTTGTGGCCAAACAGTGCAATCCTTACAGCACACAACATCATGAGGAGTCCCACAGATAATACATGATATATTCTGTTATACATGAGGAACACCATGGTCCCAGGCTGTGCTATGCATGGCTTTGGTCACCTGTCCATTTCCAAACAGGCTGGGGTTTACTTCACCATTCCCCATGAACCTTCTCACTAGAAAACATACTTACCTGGTGACTTGAAATAATAACTGACAGAGCTTCTTTTAAAGCTGCCAGGGGGACATCTGTTACTGAAAAATATACTGATATATAATAAAACCTAACAAAAAAAAAAAAAAAATCAGTGAGCAATTTATTAGAATTGGAGCCTTAGCTGTTTTCTAAACTGGAAGTAGACTACAGAAGCCATTCCTTTGAAAATCCTCTACAGAGTGCTCCACTTTGTGCAGTGCTTACACTGCAGACACCTCAAATGCCCCAGAAAGGACAAAACAGCAGCAAGAAGAAGAGACTTTGGCTGAACCAAGTCTTTGCATACACAGATAGGCATTGTAACTAGATTTGTCCAGAAATATTCCAAAGGACCAGGTTTCCAAAACTCCTGGTAGTCAGCTTTGAACATGAAAAAGTAGCTCTCAAGACAAACCAAGTCAAACTACCTGTTTACTGGATAGGAGTAGAGCCTGCTGAAGTGGGGGCAGATAGAAAAAAGTAGCCTGAAGAAAGCCCTCCAGCCTGAGTAACCTGCCCAAGAACAAGAGATGCATTCCTTGTGTCACTGCACACAAGCTGGGCAACTACAACACAAAACTCAAATTGGTAGTGGGAGGATTTATATGGTACCTGTTTTTCTGAGTGGCTTCTAATGAGAAGAGATTGTCTCTGTCCTGAACATGACAACAGGCTTGTGGACAAAGGGCTGCAAGCCTTGACAGGGTGAAAATTTTGAAATCAATCCCTTGGAAACAGGATATTCTCAAGGATACAAAAATACAAAATTTTATCTGTTTTGTCCAATCCCGGAAGTCTATACTTGTCACAACAAAAAAAGGAATTGATTTCAGAATTATGTGGGTCTGTTACCACCAGCAGTGGCTCCTGGGGTTTTTTTAAGGCAGTGATGGTCTGGGCTGCTGTCAGGCTGGTGATCCTGTCAAGGCTTACAGCCCTTTGGCCACAAGCCTTTGTCAGGCTCAGGACAGAGACAATTTTGCTGTTTTACCTGCACTGACCAAGACTCCCCCCCCCCCCCCCCGAGGCTCCTGGGCACCACATCCCACCTCATCCCTGCTGAGTGTCCTCACTCCTTCCAGGACCTGCCCAATTCACTGCCAGCTGCTCTCTGACAGATCATCTCAGAGGTGCCCTGGCAGCCTTGCCCTAAGCCCAATTTCTGCCCTCTTCCAGCTGTTTCACAGATGCTGAAGCCTTAACCCTCTCCCTGCCTTGCAGAATTTTAAGCCCTAGGAACAAAGGAGGGATGTGGATCTGTGCTCTGTGTTTATCAAACCCCTCTGGGTTTTGTCAACCCACAGGCTCAGTTCTACACTCCCTGTATTTCTTGTGTACCCACATGAGGGTGTGGAACAGCTTGATTCATACAAATCTGACACCTGGGGAGGATTATGGTGTAAATGATACCCTTCTGAACATAATAAATAGCAGAAATATATTCCAAGAGAAATCTGCAGAGCTTCTCAGTCAACCTTAGCTGTAATGCCAAGTAATGCCACACCCAAGGGTGAACACTGCTGGTGTGGGGCTTGTCTTGTGTTTAAGAAAAGCCTCAAAAATCACTCCTGAACAGGCAGAGGGTTATACACTGGTGTAGGTATGGCTGCAGCAAAGCTGTGTCTCACACAGAGATGAACCCATCTCACTCTCTGACTGCTGCAGTAAGCCCCAGTATCCTGCAGTGGTTCCTGCAATCCTTCTGATGTTTGCCCTTAGAAGCATGAAGTGATGCAAGCAGAACTAAATGGAAATGATCCAGGTTCTGAGTCTTTCCCCAGCCTTTGAGACCACTAAGATAAAGTAAGAATTTAAAAATAAAATAAAATAAAATAAAATAAAATAAAATAAAATAAAATAAAATAAAATAAAATAAAATAAAATAAAATAAAATAAAATAAAATAAAATAAAATAAAATAAAATAAAATAAAATAAATAAATTTTAGGTGAGCATTCCACAGCTAAGTTCAAGAGAAAAGGACACATGGCACAGTGTTCCAGCTTGGAGGTCTCTATCCTCACATAATACTAAATATCTTTAGCATTAAATATTTCTAATTTATTATCATTTGCAAGCATCCTGGCAACAGTGGCAGGGCTGGGGTTTGTATCACAGGCTAATAAAATCTGTAATGAAACCTGTAAACCAACACATGAAGATGGGGCATTAGTAAATGAGTGTCACTGATGTGTTAGCCTCACCCTGCTGTGGCCACACTGTGAAGGTGCAGGGATGAGGCAGCCAAATCTGGGAAGCCACTTCCAAAGGAGCTTCCTGAGAGCCCTTTGCAGAGACAGTGTGGAGTGCTGCACAGAGGGAGGGTCAGCAAGCACAGCCTGGAGCACACTCCAGCCTCCCTGCTCTCTCTGAGGACACTCCTCCTTCTGGCTCCCACTTGCCTGTGGAGGGGCCCAGCAGTTTTGCTTCTCTGATGCTGTGCCCTGGCTTCAGCATTTTTGCATTTTGTTGCTCTTCCAGCGAATTCCAAAAAAAACCCTGAGCTGCATTTGGCAGCCCTGCATGGGGCAGGTGTTCACAGTGAGAAAATTGTTTTCCAAAGCAAGCCAAACCCTAACTTTTGACGTGGGATTGCAAGTCTCAACTAGAACAGACTAAGCACATACCTGAACCATCAGTATCATTTGTTGCTTTGACCTAAAACAGCCAGAAGTCCATCCTGTCTCTGCATGGGCAACAGGATTTTTATGAAACACCCTGACACCTCTTGGATTCCAAACTTAGGTGTTTTTTGTACTAGCTACCTCCTGCCAGCAGTCATTAAAAGCCCTTGCCCAGCCCCTGGTTGTCCTCAGCACTGCTTAAGTCACTCTGCCCTTGTGTTGGCAGCTGTGACAGCTCAGCACACTCAGCTGGGAAGGAGAAACACCTTCATCTTGTTGTCTGTTCACAGGGGAGAAACTTTACACAGCCCCCACCTTTCCTGGAAGATCAGGATGGAAAGAAAAATAGGAAAAGAAAGGGAGGAGGGAAGGAAGGAAGGAAGGAAGGAAGGAAGGAAGGAAGGAAGGAAGGAAGGAAGGAAGGAAGGAAGGAAGGAAGGAAGGAAGGAAGGAAGGAAAGAAAGAAAGAAAGAAAGAAAGGAAAGAAAGAAAGAAAGAAAGAAAGAAAGAAAGAAAGAAAGAAAGAAAGAAAGAAAGAAAGAAAGAAAGAAAGAAAGAAAGAAAGAAAGAAAGAAAGAAAAGAAAGAAAGAAGAAAGAAAAGAAGCACCTAAACTTTATTTTAGTGAGTTTTCACAAATGTTTCTCAAAATGCTGATTTTTATCTTCCTTTCAAAGCTCTTCTTCCTTCCTTCCTGCCTTCCTTGCCTGCCTGCTTATCTTCCTTCACTTTGCTTTCATTCTTTCATTTTTCCATTCCATTTCTCTTCACTTCATAATTTTATCCTCCACTCTCTTGTCTTGAAAACCAGCAGAAGAGAGAATTTGCAAGAGACAAAAAAATACAAAAAAAAGTACATATTTACCAAGTTGAAGGAAAGGTGGGTGCAAATCTCAAACTGCTTTGTTAGTATTTATGAAAACTGACATTTGAAAAAACACTTAAATATATTTTCTGTTTTAAATAATCTCTAAATATTTTATCTGTTTTCTACATCTATAGAAAATGTTCTGCTTTTGGTAGAAGATGATTTGTTCAAACTCAGACTCTGAGTAGCTTATACAGCATCTCCCTCTTCTTGAAAAGGTTTAAAGACAATTGATCTGGATAAGTCATGACACTAATAAATTGTCTGCAATTTACTTTCCAAAGATTTTTGTTTAGTGGTTTGATAATTTTTAAGGACTCTGGTACAAGATTGACCTGATTTGTGGGAAAATCAGACAGTTTGGGCCCTGGGCACCAGAATACTCCTTTCAAGTTGAGAAGCTAATAAAAAATTTGGTGGAGTTCACTTTATGTACACAGGGTGAGGGTGGCATTGGATATTTCACCCCTATAGGGAAAAAGGAACTAACTTAGTTCTGTGTATGAAATTATATGAAAAGTTTTCCATCTTTTAACTGATTTTTAATACTTAAAAGATTACTCCTATTCTAAAATTTGTTGAAGAGGATATTAAAGGACAATTTTCAAAAATTAAAGGGTGGCGGGGGGGGAAGGTGGGGTGTTTTCAGTTGTTTCAGAAGGAAAAGTCACTATTCTTGTCATTCCTGAGGAATTAGGTTGAGATTTGTGGTTTCCAGACAGCAGTGTGAGCATATAGCCAAGCTTTGCCCAGCATCTCATGAATAAAACATCATGAGTTGCCCCAGCAGAGTAAAACCTAGTGCAGTAAATGTTGGTCTTCTCTCAGCCCTAGAAAGCATAAAAGGTCAACCAAGGGAAGATCACCAAACTTTTTTTGGCAGTGTTGTGCCTCAGCCACATGAGCTTTCAGGGTTAAACAAGGCAGGGAAAGGGAAATTTGCAAGTAATTTATTCACCATTTTGACATTTTTTGACTGTTTAAGGCAGATGTACAATAACCTAGAAACTCTGGGACTGTGAGGAAGAAAAGCCTTCCTGGCAACACAGTGAGCACAAGTGAGAGACAGAGAGGATGGATTGCAAGGGGAAAAATACACCATGAAGAAGCATGACCAAAATTTTAAATGTTAATGAGCCAGGACATGAGGCAACTATCTTTCATTTAAACCCATGGTTTAAGAAAGAGGCTATAATCTGCTGGAGGTGTCATCATTTCAATGGAAGTGCAAAACCAGAATCAGGATAACTTTCTCTCCCTAAACTTTTGCTGGTCCTTTTTCACACAAGTTCTGGCCTCAGGGACTTTTATCCAGGCATGCTGGTCAAACTCCAGTTTAGGTCTCTATATACTTTTTATACTTATTATATTTATTATACTTTTATACTATACTTATACACTCTTCTATAATATGCCACTTTCCTACAGTTCATTCCCATCATTTCAGCTAAAGCACATTTCCTAAAAATGTTGTTATGTAGCCACTGTGGCAGAACACAACCTCGAATCTGTATCAAATGATAAGAAATAAACCTGCTGTACACTCTGGCCCTGTATGTATCCTTTTCAGTAGGGCCAAACCAGACAGCTGCATGCATATAAATTATTTTAGATTCCCAAAGGTGCCATCTCAAGCACAATACCCCTCTGTGTATGCATCTACACTTAGAGTTGTTCATTTACACATAGATATAGCAGGATGCCATGAAATCCCAGCATAAAAAGAGCTGCCCAGTTCCTGCCATCACAGCCCTGATCAAGGTAAATCTACAGCTGGGGAAGGGGACAAAGTGTAAAAGAAGATACCAGGAGGAAAGGCACCTCACTTTGCCTTGCATAGGGCTGAAGCTGAAATGGCCTTGAGTAGTTATTACCCAGTAGTTCAAGTTGATTTGTTCTGCCTGTGAGTTTTGATTTGGAAATGCAGCAAGACTGAGGAAAAGGATATGAAATGACCTGTAGTTGGGACTTATATTTTTCCCTTCCCCAATGGATGTGCCTGCATACCTGCTTGCAGTGTAATAGTGCAATAAATTGAGTGCATATCTATATCCACAAAGGGTCAAACTCTGCTCAGAATTACACCCGTGTAAATCCTCAGTAACTCCACTGGCCCCACCGGAGTTATTTGGCACAGATTTACACTTATGTAACTGAGAGCTGGTTTTAAGCTACAGTATGAAGAGTGTTTCACCTTCAGGGTAAAAAAAATGCTACTAATGTCAGTTGTTGTTACCTTTAAAATAACCAGAAGGAATTTCACCTGGATGGGATCCATCCACAATCCATGACATTTGCATGAACCTTTTCTCCTTATTTCTGATGTGCAGGGATACATGTCAAATTTTAATTCACAGCACATCCATGCTTTTTGTTTTGGAGGGAACATTATGCCTTAGATCAATCATCAGGAAAAGGTGTCTATATTGATAACACATTTGCCTCTGAGATGCTACAGGATGTTCCAAGCCAGATTTCCTTTGAAGCCAGGCACTACTTTTATTATGGAAGCATGAAAAACAGCTCGTGTTCATGACATCAAAACTCAGCCAGCACACAATGCTGGGGCTAAAATGAGACTCCAGTGACATCACAGAAACCCAGGGCAGCTGCAGGCGCTTTTGCTCCCATTGCTGGGATGCAGCACGGGTCCTGTGCCCCTGGGGCTGCCCTGCTGCTCACCTGTGTGACAGAGCAGTGTCACCCTGCGGGCACAGGGCGGGTGGCCACGCTCTGACCCGGGGGCACACAGCTAAGGAGGCTGAGAGCACCAAAATCACGGGCTGTCAGCTGTGACCTTCTGCATCCATCGATCCCAAATCGAGCTGAATTCCTGTAAGCTATCTGAGCCATCAGTGATGATGTCAGAAGGGCTCTGGCTCTAGGGATTCGAGGACTAATTTTCCTGAGGTCTCCCCACCTCATTCCCACTCTGTGCTGGAGGTACAGAGGGAATGGTTCAATGCTCCTTCCTGCCAAACAGCTAAATTTCATTAAGATACAACAGAAAGGTATGTGGGCTTGCTTTGTAGCCCTATTAGAGCTTACAGACCAGTTGGTTAGAAATACAAACTTTGTTCTTTGAATAACCTCAGCTTGAACTGAGTCCTGGAAGGACTATCTTTGAGTTAAGGTAATACGAAGCAATAAAGCTTCCTGAGAACAGAAGACTGCCAAAGTTTAAGTGGTATATTTTATGATCTGGATTATTGTCCATTGGGGAACTCAGATGAAAACACAGACTCATTTCATTTAGGTCTCCAGTTGTGATTTGAACCATGATCCAAATTTCCAATAAAAATACTCAAAGAGCAAAGCTAGTGCTTTATCCACTGCATACCAAGGCTTGCTGGCCCTTTCCTAAAAAATCACAGTAATCCAAGGTCAAATAATACATGTGCAAAGACTCAAATACTCCACAGGACTTCAGCTTCCACCATTTCTTCTCTTTCAGTAGTGCACACCACATACAAAATGATGTGCAGTGGGGTATATCAGAGGTGATAGCAACAATTATGCAAATCATCTGTAGCAATATGGACAAGAAGAAAAACATCTCTATAGAAAGGCAGCATTTCTACAAATGATTTCATGCAATAAATCTTCACTATTTCTTGGGCATATCCTGAAAAGCAGTTGGTACCATGACCATTTTCCATTCTGTCAGATGAGGCACAAAAGTACAAGAATAAAAAAAAAAGTACCAAGAATATCTGTGTCTGCATCTCAGGAAGATAGTCTTATTAACAAGTGATCAAAACTATGTTTATTGTTTTCTCCTCAAGGGAATGAGATTCAAATGGTTTCTGTGAGCAGCATGGGAACAAAAAAAAAAATCTCTAAATAAATCTCTAAATAAAATTGACTACAACCAGCTACATTCTCTCATGCAAGATGACAAATGGTCTGACTTTTCTGAAAGGTCATTAGTCAAACTCAATTTTAAAATATTCAATTCAGGGAAAAAAAAATCTCTAGATGAAAGCCAAAGCTCTACAGAGAACTGAAGAAAAAAAAAACCAAAACTCTACCAACATGTTTTTTGTTACTTATCCCTATTAAAAAACCTAAACTGTAGGCTATATTCAAGACAGGAGAAGACAAATAACTATTTTTTCCTCTGACAAGTCAAATGAATTTAAGTCTGTCTTTACACTTAGACAACACAGAAATGCAGCAGGACACATACATTGTTCTAAAGGATAATCAGAAGTAGCTTGAAATACAGAAATACTCAGAAATAAGAGCAGAAAATCCACAGAACAGAGAAGCAGCAGTTTCTTGTCTCAACACAGCACCTTACAATGCAAGAGAGAGAAGAACTGGCTCTCCCATAATTTTTTTTCATTTCTACAAAAATGTTAGTGGCTTGAATTGGTGTTAGCTTGCAGATCCTACACTGCTTTTATGGTCACTCTCCATTACTGGCAATGGGTAAAAAATGTTTTGTTCCTACACTGAGGAAGTAAAATATTTCAAAAACGTTCTCATTCCATTTCAGACAGAAGATAACTCCAACTCTTCTCCCTCTTTGCATGCTTGCAGATAATGTTGTGCTAGAATACTGATCCAGACACTCTCCCAGAATCACATCTCAGATTCAGTGTCCTGCTTGAGGACACCCTCAGTGATTTGTATGAAGTGGAATTGCCTGCACAGGAGAAACCAGGAAATACTCTTTCCTCCAGTGCTTGAGTTATGGGATCCCACACCTCTATAAAGTGCCAGAAAAACCCTCTGGATTACTGGGTGCTTTGGATTTCCCTCCCTCTCATGTTTTGCCCTGAAATTCAGGTCTGAATCTGAAGTCTATCTGTGACAGCTGTGCCAAAACAGGGACATATTGCAAATCATCACTGTCCATCCCAAAATGCATTCTGCTTTGTCAAAAAAATACAAGACTGCCTGTGTCTGAGGTTTGTTACCCAACAGTTACTGGTTTGTTTTCCTGTCAGGACTGGAAAGCTGGCCCCTGAGAAACAGTGATAAACACACAGTAAACAAAATACTATGCAAATGGAAGTTTTAACTAAACAGAATTTGTGCATCTATATCACATTCATGGAATCCATAGCCCACAGAGCAAATACCCTGAGATCTGCATCAACAATTGGTTTGATGTCAAAAATGAGAAAGAATTTGAACTCAGCAATATCAGAACTCTCACAGCATTTTGCCTAAAGGCGTCTGTAATCTAATCTAATCTTCAGCTCCTGGCTACATGCACAGCTCCAGCAGATTGGGAGCACAAAAGGGCCTTAAGTCTGAGCATTTGGATTGCCCCTCATCTTTGAATCACTCTCACTACTGCACCTGGACTAATAAGAACTAAATTAGCCTATTCTACCAAAAACCAAAGGAGATTCTTTTGCATAGGACATAGGAGTCATTAAAATCCACTTGCACGTTTTGAATATGAGCTGCATTATTTCAATGTGACTCCTTTTTGTCAAGATTTTTGGCCACTGGTTCTGCATGAATACAGAAAATCATTATTTATAATTTGTACTTATCAGTCTCCCATCTCTGTTACTTAAGTAAGAAGGCAAAGCCATGCTATGTGGCCAATCACAAGTAATAAATAAAGAAAAGTTAATGAGAAAACCTCTTGTCTGAAAATTATCGATCCAAATTTTATGGCAAAAACTTTAAAATATTGAATACGGCCATGGCTGATAGGACTGGTTGGTTCATGGAGGATTCTCTCAAGCTGCACAATTTTATTAATACATGTATGACTAACAATTTCTCTATAAAAAAATATATTAAAGCTGTCAGATTTATAAAAGTCAGACAAATCCTCCATTTTTCTGTTTGCAAGCTCTCTAAATCCCTTTGCGGAAGATCCCAGACCTCAGCTGCATTCCTCAAGGATTTACAGGGCACCAGAGGAACAGCAATCTGCTCCAAATGAATATGTGCATTCAAAAGTATATGGAGGCTTTTCCAGCTTTTTACTTACTTCCCTCAGGTTAATCTTCCTGAAGGCACTGGATGTATTTGCAAGGGCAATTTTAATCGCTGTTCCGCTCTGCCCCTTCACAGCACATCCATTGTGTCTTGTTGATGGAAATAACTGCCCTGCAACCAGAGCTGAAAGCAGCTGGAATACTGGAGGGAACCCACAAAATCAGGGGAAAACCCCTCCACACACGTTTAACAAGATTTAGTCCTCTTGCAATGCTATGAGCTAGGGCTGGGGATCAGATTCTGGTCTGGTTACTGTGTCTTAATCTGAAGTACTAGCACTGATTTTGGCAGACCCTCCCTGGACTTAAGGCCTGATCCAAAGATTGCCACTGATTTGTGCTGATTGTGTAACAGATGGTTATTCCAGCATAAGAATTTATCCCAGAGAAAGTTAAGAATGCTTTTATCAACACTGCATTAGTAAATGCTTTGTACCAGCGTGCATGATGCTTAACAAGGTCTACTGTGTTCCCTTTCCTGCTTTTTGGTCCATTTGGTCCCAATTCTAATTACAAATATAGACAAGCAAATTTTATTCACCCTATCTGCTATTTTACCTTTATTTGCTGTAATATTTGTAAAATATAAACAAAAAGAAAAATGCTGCCTGAAAAGCAAGAAAAAGTGCTACAGCACAAATGCATCACTACAGAATGAACACTGTACAAAAATTGTTTTTCTTTCTTCTTTTCATTCCACCTTGTGTTTTATATGGGATAAGTTATTTTTCATATTACATGCCATATTTTTTTTAAATTTTCTGGTCAGGAATGAAAATGTCTTCAGATGTGGATGCTGAGGAAACAAGTATGGTTAATATGTTGTCAAGATTTGCCATGCTAAGTAAAAATGAATGTTGCTGTACACAAAATTTTACTTGAATATTTACATAGATACTAGGATAAGCTACTTCAGGATAACAGGATCCACCTGTTTTTCTAATATCTCAGTACGAATTAGATTAGCAGGATATGATTTATTTGGGTCAATAGGAAAAGATCTTCCCAGTTGTCCTGGAGATTAGAAAAAATAAAAAGGCCAATGCTGTATTTTGCACTACAGGTTCTGAAGAAATCTCTGCACTCTTCTGAAACAATGCTTAAAAAAGAAAAGGCTGCAAGAACCTTTCTTGCTCTTCCCTCTTCTGTCTCTCTACATGAGTTTTCTCCAGTAGCATTGACAGCCAAAAGAAAAGATGATAAAATATTTTTCTTGAGGAAAATTTTGACAAGCACAAGGGAAAAAAATTAGGTCAAGTTTTTCCGTTAAAAAAATCAGGAAACAAATACTAATAATTTTAAAAATTCAAATAAACAATAAAATACAGCAGCTGTTTCCTTTAAAAAAAAATTTTGTTTCTCAAGCAAATGAGTTTTGACTGAGTTTTTTGTCTCTTTCTTGACAAAAACGTTGAAACTCTCCCAAAAAGAAGGAAGTTTTCAGAGATGATGTCAAAACCAAGTTTCCTGGCGAAAACCAGTTTTATAGAAATGTCAGTGAGGCTGCAGGGAGGAAGGGTGAGGAAGCAAGTTACAGTGGGTGCTTGTGTTTTTTGGGAGGGCAGTGCAGGACATGGCAGGGGCAGCTGTGCTGCTCAGACTTTTCTGCATACACTGCATGTGCCTGCACATCCAGATGTGCTCTCCCCACGCCTCCCACTGCCCCTGCTAACAGCTGGATTTCAGCCTGACTTCAGGAATCTTTCGAGGAGGACTGGCTGTGAGCTCCTGCCTTGTCTAGCAGCCTTGGCAAGAGGTTTGCAAGAGCTTAAGGTGGCTTTTGGAGCAATCCATCACGGAGCATTAGCAGCAGAGCACTAGATGTCAACACAGGAAAGCAAGGCCATGTTGGTGCTAGAGGAAAATCAGTGTGGAAGAAATGGTGAGCACAGCACCAGAGATGAACATGAATATACAGACCAGGAATAACAGAGTGAGGATTTGGGTTGGGTGGGGCAGGGAGCCGAAGAGCTCACTCCTTCAGCTCCTTCATATGCCAGAGTTCAGACATGTAAGTATGGCAAACATTATGCTTCTGAATGATCAAATAAATAAATAAATAGAAAATTTCTTGCATGGTTTGGCCAGGCAGAGATTGGACTCCCCCCAACCAAAACAGACCTCCCTCTCCCCCCAAAATATCTGGAAAATGAAGCACTTTTAAAGCCCCACATACTGAGTATACCTTTCTTATGTTACAGGCTGCTGCCTTTTTCCACCCAACACATGGTAAGGATTATATTTAAATAAAGATTTAACACTCATAAATGGTTTCTTTTAATATTGCTGTAAAGTAATGGATCTTTTATGGGCAAATTTAAATGTCATTCCCCAATGTGCAGCTGCACCAAACAGTATGGTAGGGTTTTATGCAGCCATAACCAGGGAGGCACGTTGACCAGCAGTGCCTGTGGGCAGAGTGTGGATTTTATTAGCCAATATGAGCTGATGACCCATGAGCAGAGTCAGTTTTTGCATCTTGTAAAATCAACCATTGTAAAGGTACCCACCACATGCTTCCAGCCCAGAACAGCTGAGCACAGCCTCCTGTCTTGGACAGCAGCAGATCCTTTTCAGCTTGTAAAGGTTTTCCCCAGCACCACTACCTGTTGGGGCTTCACCTCTCCTGGCAGTGCTGCTGGGCTGGCTTTGCACACCTTGCTGAAGGGTTGGTGTCAAACCCTCTGTTTTCTGATCACCACCTCTCTGAGCATCTGGCCAACCGAGCCAGCATCAGATTCCTTGTGGTCCCAGGCAGAAAGTCAGATTTTTCCCTCCCATCCCCACACAGGAGGGCTTGCTTGCTGCCTAATGCAGCCTTCAGCAGCTGGCACATGCAGCCAAACACAAGGCTGTTTCAGATTAAAACTCAGAGTCCAGTTCCCAGCCTGGAGTATTACATGGCACAGATATTCACAGCTCTTTCCAGCCTCACAAGATGAAGCATTTAGGGACTTTTAAGAACTCAATATGGACTTTTTTCCAGAATTTGTTGCCGGAATGGGTGATTATTGCCCAGTTTAAAAACATTCTTGACTTTTTAAAAAAGGCAGGACTATTTTGCTGCCTGGTTTTTGCAACACTATATTCCTTGTTGAGGTGAAAAAGCTGTCAGTCTAGATATAATGATCCATGGAAAATTACAGACAAGACTGGAATGGGCCTAATTGTCTTAAAACAATGGTCACTCCCCTTCAAAATGTTATGTCATGTTTCTGCTGCCAGAAAACCTCATCCCAAAGACATCTAAGTAATTATTTATGCATTTTCCTGACATTATATCCTTCCTCTTTTAAAAATAATCTTAGTTTTTGATGCTTAGAATAAGTAACATACTTAACAAAATATCTCATTTAAAAAGCATCATACCCACCCCTAGCCACTGGAGATTCTCCCATGCTCTCTACATTCCACAATAGGCAAGCTCCTGCCAAAAAAAAAAAAAAATAAATAAATCCTGGCAGATCAATCATCCCAGTGGAATGAAGGATCAGAAAATGTTATCCAAACCCTGCTGCAGCACAGCCACTTGATAGGGCTCATTGCCATCCAGGCAGCATATGAAGAGAAACCTGTTGTTTCAGTCAGCTTCTCACCAGACAACTAAAAAGTATCCCAAGCTGCTTTTGGATCTTGATTCAGCAAATCATCGCAGCACGTTTCAGAAAAGATGTGACCATGAAATATTTTGGCCTCATCAAAGATGCACACTCACATTGTTTGGTGTGTGCCTCACACCAGCATGGGAGATGGCCAGGCAGAAATTTCCAGAGATACCTGTCTAGGGACTACATTTCCAAGAGCCAAGCAAAGAGACCAAATGAGCAGTAGCTCATTTTCAGCCCAACTCAGTTTCATTAGTTGGCTAAATAAGTCTCAGATATTTATATATATTTTATTTTTTACTCCTCAAAAAGACAGACAGGAGAAGCAGCATAACCCATTGCAGAGCAACAAAATTCAAGTCAGACTCTCTTTTCCTGCCTTTTGTCTCATAGAGAAGGAGCTGCCCAAAGATCTCAACATAGGGATTTACTCCAGAGAATTTTCTTTTTCTTTGTTTTTTTTTTTCTATTGTTATTTTTTGAGGTTGGTTTTTTTGGTTTTTTCTTTTTAACTCTTGACCACATCAGCACACTCTGGATTTGGTGATTAATTTTATTATGAATCTTGCTTTTGGTTTGGTGTAGATGTGAATATTTTCTTCACACTTTGCAAAGACTTTGAACACAAGAACAGCATCTCATTCCATTTTAAAGCTGTGGTTTCCTTCCCCTTTTTAACTGCAAATCATGCTGTCATTTACAGTGACATATATTCAGAAAACTGGGCCAATGCTTTTATAACTGGATGCTCCTAAAAATCTGTTTAAATTTTCTGCAGGGGAATGCTGGGGCAGTAAGAGTTTCTTAAAATTGGGATTTATTTAAGAGACTGAGGAGAAACCCAGGAGCTTAACTTTATGCCCTGGTGTTGGAAATCTTAGCCTAGATTTACATTTTAATTCATCTGTCAGCACAAGCTCTGGGTAATGCAGAATTTCACTTTTTCTTTCCCTCCCACCTTCTCATGAAACCTCAACCAGCAATTCCACCTCCTTTTCATTAGGAGCCTGGCACTTCTCAAAGGACTCAAGCTGCATGGAACTGTCCCTGTGAAAGCTGAAACCAGGAGAAAATTCCTGGGCTTTCAGATTTCATTGCAGAGCCAAAAAGTCGAGTTCATTTTGCTGCAAGTCTCAGGAGCCAAGGAGAAGCTTTTTGTGAAACTGTGCTCAATTTGAAGAGAATGTGGATGGAGGTGGTAACAGGGAATAGGCACAGGCAATTCTGTTTTCCTGGGTAGTCTCAAAGTTTAGCATAAAAATGCAGAGAGCTCTAATATAGCTGAATGGTAAACTGCAAAATGTGTTATGTATCAGCATTTCAAACTGGACCTAAAAAGAAGTGGAAACAAAAGAAAATGTTGAACTGTGATAATTATTTTCAAGGAAGAATGCATTTGTCTTCTGTCCTGGTTGGATATACTTTTAAACTGAGCTTTTCTGCCTTACCTTTGTTGGGGGAGGAAAAAGCTGTTGGATGTGTGAGAATGCAGTGGAAATCATCTGTGTGAAATGCCAGAGATCAACCCATAAAACCTTCTCAAAATAAAATAAACTCAATGTCTTCTTTAGCTCTGGCACCAGAATTGCTGCCTAAGCCCCAGGAAATTCTGGCTGCCTTCATCAAGGGGTTAAAAGCCACCATGCTGGGAATAATACATATTCTGCTCTTTCCCTTCCATACTCCCTGTCTGCTCTTTCCTTTCTGTACTCCCTGGTAGTTAATGATATCCAGTCCCATCTGGATCACAAGCACCATAAACAAACATATCCACCAAAGAACATTGCCCAGATAATGGTCTTTGATGAAAATCAATTTCAGAATGTTCACATTACAGGCCTTTTTAAGCCAGTCACTCATTTCTGGAGATTTAGGCTTCAGTGGTTTGAAGACAAGTGTTATAAATGCACTTGCTAATGCAACACTTCTGTTGCAGCATCACTGGTGTTTGCCACCTTTCTTCCACAATTTCAACAGATGCAGCTCCTTCCAACCTTGGAAGGCTGGCCACATTCACAAACCTTCTACCTTATTTTTTACCTTATTGCTTTACAATAAAACAATCTTGAGAGTTTTGGATACCAGCCCATCCATCACTGGTGGCACACAAGAACAGAGAATGGTGGGCTGGAGGATGTGGGGACAGCTGGGACAGATCTGAGCTCCACAGACCTTCATTTCTGCCCCAGCTCTTGCTGTCTGATTTTTTGCATTTTCCTTGATGGAATCTAAACAGGTAAATATTTCTACATATTTTCTGAGTGTTTCCCCTTGAACAAAATACAAATGCACACAAAAATTATCTTCAAACTGAAGGAATTTTTTATCCCTGTTTTCCATCTTCTGTTTCCCTTTTTCTTTTTTTCACTTAACTTTGATATTTGGCTGTCCTAATCATACCAACATAGGCTGAAGGACTCATAGGCCAAAAGCTTCTTTTTTTCTATGCAAGGATTCAAACATTATGCTGGACCTCCTGCTCAGGGGTTGTTTTTTGTAGATCTTGCTGCACTGCAGGAAAGATAATCTGCATTTTGTGAATGGACTGCTAATTTTTTTCTTACTTTACTAAGGTTTGCATGCTTTTTGTGGTATTCTGGTGTTGAAAAATCTCCATGCTAGATCATATTTTGATACTGAAAAGTACCTACCCTGTGTCTCCAGGCTGTATCCTATTTCCCTGTTTGCTTACATCCAAGACCCCAATAAGGTTTATGCTAAGACCAAGAAATCAGTATTCCAGAAGAACCAGCTATCTTACTTCTAAAGTAGCCATCAGACAGTGTCTGATTCTAGAAGTGGGGTTTTTTTTTATATTTGGGGGGAAAAAAGTCTCTGTGAATAAAGTAATACAGAATATCAGAAATATCAGGGAAATATTATCATTTTCCATATATTTATATCTCTCATTACAACAAGTATATTTTTATCCAGAATGTGATCACAACCTGTGATTTCATCAAAGAGAACCAAATCTGGTATGTAGCATGATTCCCTTGGTTATCTCTGCACCATGTGTTCTCTCCTCCCAATGACCAAGTTTCCAGCCTGTCCCATGGGACAGCACAGTGCCAAGAGATTATTGGACTTCCCTGCCCATTCCTATTGTGGCCCTGTGGACTTGGTGGCAGCAATTCCATCCAGGCAAAAGATTTAGTAAATGCCAGGCAGTATCAGAGCTCTGGCTTTGGCTCCCTTTGAAACACCTGGACATCTGCAATGATTTCCACTGCAATCAGCTCCTGTAAAAACCCACAAGGCTGAGGAGGAACTGAGAACTCCTGAAAGTTTCTCTTTTGGAAAGATGTGTTACACAAGGTGAGTCACCTCATCATATCTTGCACTAGCTCAAAGTTGAAGACATCAAGGAAACTGGGAGCCAGAAGAATAACTCCAGTGCTTTTTTGTTTCTATATCTGTTCCTCTAGTTAAAATATCTTCCCAGCCAGTTAGTAACTAATCCTTGTGGAGCCACTCCTGAGTCAGGCAGTGATGTAGGGAGAAGGACAGGACTCAGGCAGGGTAGAGAAAATGCTCCAGGAAGAAATAAGGCAGGACCCAGAGAGCAGAAGTGTCTTTGGCATTTGAGTGGGGGGATATCCACTCATTGTTCCCAAACTCTCAGGTGGACCATTTTGAGCAGTTTGATAGAGGGGCATGAGGAGCAACACTGACATGGACAAGGGGAAGCTGTTTGAAAGCCTGACCATGGTGATCTCTACGTGGCTCATGTTTACTTTTGAGTGCTGTTTGGGAAGAAAATAGTCTTCTTGCTCTCCAGTAGAGAATTTGTCTCAGGATTCCCTCGTGCTGAGCAGTTCTCAGTGGGCTGGTTCAGAAGGCTGTGGCAGAATCTCAGTGTGCTGCTTAGCACATAGGACCACTGTAACATGCTCACAGACCAGTCAGACCTTTGAGGGTCTGGCTGAGGTCCATCTGTTTGCTCTGCCCACCCTGGGCTCTCCCAGAAGATCTCTTGGACCACAGTGAAGTACCAGCTTTAACTGTGGGTCAGGCAGGTAAACAGCAGAGTTTAACAGAGATGCCAAGTTACACTAGGCAGGACAGAAAAAAATGGAATAACCAAGGGCAGGGACAACCCAGCCATTTTTGAGTGTTGAGAAACACCCAACTTAAGATATTACAGAGCAAGACATCTCTCACCATAGCAAGCATTTGTCTAAATACTCCTTGAAGGGGCTGCATTTGGTGTTCAGCAAACAACAGTGCAAGAGGGAATGGAAGATAATGGCCATGAGTACTGGGGCATCTCTTCCCAAAATTGTTGCAGGAACTCTGGCAGCTGAAACTTTAGTTTACCAGCATCCTTCAAAAGATCTCCATGAAGCACATAGTGTGTTTATCCACATTGGCAAGATGAGACACTGATCTTACCCTGCTAGAATGTGTAGAAAACCAATATCCTGTGGTAAAGCTTCAGCCTTATGCTTCTCTTTTAATATAAGCTGTCATTACTGAACCACAGTATTACCCAGATCTGTTTTACATGAGTCCTTGGCAAGACAATGTCAGCTGTACTTAAAAAACAAGGTCTGCATTTATTGATTCAACAATATTGTAAAGGGTAACGTGTCATCTGGTGTTACTAGAACATCAAACCTGCACATCAGATGCAAGACAACCATCAGTTGCTGCAGGGCTGCCTTACCAGCTAACCCACAAGGAAAAACAGCATGTGAAATTTCCCTGAAAAACACAGCTCACGACTTGTGAGTAAGAAATTGATTTCCTCTGTGACCAATCTTTCATTCCTCAAGCTGGAAAGACATCATGGACTAATGCTTCCTTCATGGCAACATCTGGTGTGGACTTGGTTGTCTTGGCCACAGTTTCCTGGGACACTCCTCTGCATCCCAGAGCCATTGAATGAAGTGGCTGCTGTCCCCTCTGCTGCTTCTGTGCATCACTTGATTTATTTTCTATCTTCTTTTTCCAACAACCAATGTGAATTTCACTTGAAATAATAGTTTGTTCTCCAGTTTTCCTGAAGAATGTATCAGAGGCAGAAGTCTCTATGACATCATGGAAATAAGATGATAGAGTTGATGAGTAATTCCTTCGTATCCAGAATGTTTCATCCAAAGCATCTGTTTGCACTAATGTTCTTCCAAGCCCAAGTTCTTGCAGCCTCTGCCTCAATTCCTCAGAATGTTCCTGAAATAGAAGGCTTTTATTTCTAGTCTTGCCCAGAAAGTCTGTTTACAAGGAGGGTACAGGACAATCCATGAAAATAGATGTCAAAGCTAGTATATGTACCACAGAGCTCACCATAACCAGCTCTCCCTAACCAGACAATTAATCCCCAGTGAAACTCCTGACGACCCCTTCAAACAAAGAACATGGGAAACCCCCAGCTTCAAGGAGGGCACAGTTTCCCCCAAAAATGTTGGTTTGTTTTTGTCTGGTTCAAGTCAAAGCTGGTGTTCTGCACACACATACAAATCCATTAAAAAAAAAAAAAAAAAAACAAAAAAAAAATTTTTGGCCAAGTGTTCCAGTGAGATAAATCAGAAGTAAAATAACACAGATGCTAGACATGGAGACAGCTGTGTCTCCATAAAAGCATCTTGACTTGGAGCTCCATTCCCTGCCATGGCATCTTTGGGGAAGAATCTCATTTGTCCTTACATTCCTGACCTACCCTGTTACAGACCTCAGCCTGCTTCTTTTTCAGAGACCTTTTTAAGGGGCTGAGTCAAATTGTCCAGAGATGTCAACAAGTTGTGAGAGGTAGGCTCACACTGGCAGCAATTACCAGAGGGCAATGATCAATGGGGGTCTTTTGTTAGCATTACAGGATCACTATTGACTCAGGAAGGAAGTGCCCCCATGGTTTAGGCTGAGCTGAAATGGACAGGCAGCCTTGCCCTTGGCTGCTCACAAGCCACTAACCTACACTTATCTCATTAATTATTCCTGTCCAAATGGCAGCGATCGTTATGATCCACAATCAGCTGAGGAAGAAGAGGTCACAGCAAACACAGAGGCTCCATTTACCAATCCAAGGCATGCATCCTTTCTCTTATTTGCATCCAGAGTGTCGTACGACACCGCTGCTGTTCCTTTGACAAACAGGTAACAGCACATGACAGCCACACCATCTCTCTGCAAAAAAAAAAAAAAAAAAAAAAAAAAAAGGTAGAGCTTACATGTTTTTCCACTTATAGAAGTAAAACTACAAGGCACAGTGACCTTGCTAATTGCATAGATGGGGAGGGGGGAATAGTGTTCACATTCCAGCACACCCAGATTGCCTTGATCCTCACATACTCCTATCCCAAACTATGGCCAGAGCCATCAATTGTTTACAAGGCACTTGATGCACAATCCCATTGCTTCAAAAGTATAGTTTGTGCAAGGGAATTTATAGGAAGAAAATACATTTGACAGGAATAAAAGACATTTGAGGGATGAGGGCTTCTGGATGGAAGGATGGAGTCTCCTATTAAAGTCACCTTGCACTGCTGAGGGATAAATCACTCCCTCGAACATATTGCAGTCTGTTGTAAAGGCAGATGATTAGTATGACTGAGAATGAAACCACGCTCTGTTCTTACCCCCCACTGTGTTATTTTTCTCCCTTGCACTGAATTGTTCAAGCCACAGCATTTTAAATCAAGCTCTGATTTAAGAAAGGGAAGAATATACAAAAGGAGCAGTATATTCTGAACACACCCTGCCCTTCAAGCTTACTTCTCCCCAGCCACTTCAGAAAGAGGAAAATCACGAGCCCCAGAGGAAACCTTACAAATGTGCACTTGCAAAGTGAAGTTTGCCTCGTGTACTCAGCTGGGAAGGGAACAGTCCCCAGCACCTCTGCTCAGCACCCTGAGCCCTGGGGGAGAATGTGTGTGCAGCATTTGGTCGCTGTGCCCAAGTCTACCCTGATAACAAACCAGGGAACAGCAGACAGCCTCGGGACTTTCAGGACATAAAGAAAGGCCCCCACCAGGCAGCCATTTCCTTCTCAAAACTGCATTTGTGCAGAAGGGGCTTTTTTTTCCTCTCTTTCTTCCCTCAGGGGGGATAAAGTATGGAAAGAAGGGACTTTCAACATCTGCTCTAGATTTTTATTTTAACTCCAGTGATTTTTCTTCAAGACTCTTATCCAGTGCCTATAGCTTAAGCAGTCTGTATTTTCCTGACAAACAGTTGTCAGGCTCAGTACTGTCTGTTGAACAGAAATGCCATCAGCCTTTGACTAGAAGCATTTACAGTGGGAAAGAACACGCATTTACAGACTGGGTTTATGCCAGACTCTACTGCAGCAAAAGCATCTTACAGTCATTTTCCACAGCCTCAAGAAGTGACTGAGAGATGTAAATGGTTCTTTCCTACAGAAACAGCAATGGGGTGGGAGATGGCAGCAGGAGAGGTGATGATCACAGGCTCTGAGGAGCTGCACTGGTTTTCAAACACTCCCTACTCTGTGGTCTCCTAGCAAACAGCAAGGGACTTTAGCAATTGCTACTGTGCTGCTCTAGCAGTACAAAAAATGGTGCTAAAAACATAGGGGAATTTGCCATTCCCTGCTGGGTCAGGGCTGATGCTGACCCTGTTACCACTGTTTAAGAGAAACCCATTCTCCCACTGCCTAAACCAGCAGCTTTTGTTCAGGGCACTAGAGATCAGGGATTTGTTATTCAGACTTCTGCAAAGCACTCATGTTTAGCAAGAGATGATCTCTCTCCCAGTTATCTTACAAACACATACCTCTCTGTAGGGGTCCATCTCTTCTCCCAGCTAATGAGCAGTAAGACAAGAGGGGAAAATCTCCTCAAGTCATGCCAGGGAGGGTTTGGGTAGTATATTAGGAAAAATTTCTTCACTGAAAGGATGGTCAAGCATTGGAACAGGCTGTCTGGGAAAGTGGTGAAGTCAGCATCCCTGGAAATGTTCAAAAGGGACATGGTTTAGCGATGGGCTTGACAGTTAATGTCGAGGGTTAATGGTGGAACTCAGTGATCTTACAGGTCTTTTCTAACCTTAATGATTGTTAGATTTTGGTATCAGGTAGCACCAAAGGGGAGTAGGAATGGGAGGCAGGGAGGGCACTTCCCTGAGACTAAGAATATCTTCTGCCCTTCCTATTGCCATGCTGCCTCATCAAGATTTCTCTCTGCCCATTTCCATGGGCTGTGAGTGCCATCAGTGATCTCAACAGACAGGGTAAACAGCCACCACTGGACAGTGCTTCGAACTGATGGTGGCTGAAGGACCAAGTTGCATGGCTGAGTATCCACAGAAATAATTTTAATGATGGGGCAGCCACGGTGAGGGTGAGCTGCTTTCAGTCAGGGCAGCCTCTGTGGCTTGGCCAACTCCTCCAGCAGAGCAGGGCTGCTGCTGCAGCTGGGCAACCACAGCCCCCACCAAAGCCCTGTCAGAAAGTGGCCACTTCCCCACCAGTGAGAGCCCAGTGGCTGGAGGGGCGACAGCTCAGCCGTGCTCCCAAAGCCACACCACTGAGCCTGTTTGCACAAAGCCATTTCTTGTTTTCCTTTCCAGAAAGAGCACTGCCAATCGCTGGAGGCAGATGTGTTTATCAAGAAGTGTATCTCAAAGCCTGACATGAGATCTGCAGCCTCTGGTGCAGCTGAAAAACTCTGTCAACACCTTGGAGAGAGCAAGCCAGCAGGGCCAGCAGGGGACCAGCCGGGACCGCAGACCTGCCAAAAGCTACAAGAGTAGCTCAAGCCAAACAAACCTTTTCCATGCCCTCTGTTCAGTATCTGGTGGGGGAGTCCAAACCACAAATCAGCCAGTTCTTACGTGAAAGGAAAAGCCTTTTTTTATTATTATTTTTTAACCTCTCCCCCTCATTTGGAGACCTGCTCTGCCCTTAAACCTGTGAATATATCACTGTATTAGGTCTGAAAGTTTATGTCAGAGGGATGTTGAAGTCTGACCATGCTGAAGATTGCCTGCTTAGGAAATAAAACACTCTTCTAGGGATCGCTGCACTTGATGATCAGCCTGAATAAAAAAATACTGAGGGGCAGAGTAAATCCTTCAAGCAGAGACTCGCGGGTAGGGGAAGGGGGTGAGTCACGGGTTAAAGAGACTTTTTGTTAATGCTTTCAGGCTCTGTCTGCTGCTCCTGCCCTGCCACTTCAGGGAGAGCCGTTTCTGGGGGAGCAGAGGGTCATGGAAACCCTCATCACAGGATGGGAGTCGCCCACAGTCCTTGGGGTGTCATTGCAGCCTGCACACCACGATAGGTTTTTCCACCTCCTTTTCCAGAAGCACCAGTGCTGGAAGCAAGGAGAAGAAAGACAGGTAATTTGCAGAAAACTGATTTCACAGACCCATGGAAGGAAAGAGAAAAATAGAAGGAACACAAGAAAAAGAAATAAAGAAATCCTGCTTTACAGTGAAATGGAGTTCCTCTGAGTTACATGGAAAATGTTGCCCATGTCTGTGAAAATTCCACTAGACTTATTGCTTATCTGGCAATCATCAGTCAATTCCATTTGCATTCAGCTCAACTTCCTGAGGCAGAGAAATCTTCAAATTACCTCTTTTGCAAATCACTTTTTCTTCACAAGTCTTCACTCCAGCACCTTCCCCATCCCTCCTCCTTCCTGGGGCTCTGTGACTCGCTGGGCAAGGTGCCCAAAGGGGGCTATTGCAGCTCCCTGTGGGAGAAGCATAGCTGGCATTCCAGGGGACTCATGTCCTTGAAGCCTTCAAAAATGACAAATAGTTTAAGAAAAAAATGCACACAGACACAAAAACGCCACAACTGTCACAATTATATACTTAGGAGAAGATTATATGTAAACAGGTACAGTCCTGGCACTTTCAGGAATCCCTGAAGCTGGATTCCAGGATGGAAAAGCTACTTTCTCAATCCCCTTTCATTTGGAGCACCTCAACCTTCCTCCTTGTGGGTGCACGATGGGGACACATTCCCCACCATTCCTGGTCCAGAGAGGAAAGCAGAGCTCCCCAGCCCATCCATGGACCAGACATGTCCTAGGCCTGGCCACAATAACAGCCCCTGGACTATGCTTCTTACACTTTAAGGCAATTTGAAGGTGCTCTTCTCTGAAGCATCCTGTTGCTGTTTAGTTTATAACATGAGTATAACAATAAGCAAATCCTAGATATTCCTTGCTCATGGGCACATGGAAGAAACTGGGCAGGGGGATATCTTGTGGCCTCTGATATCACCAGTGAGATCTAAATAGGCAATAAAAACATGAAAGAAAGATATCTTTTTATGGACACCCTGTGGAAGTGCAAAGCATAGTGTTTCTCTTTGCATCCCTGGGCTTGCAGGATTCTCACCTTCAGGCCACCAAGTTTTCCTTGCCACCAAGATGAAGGAACAGAGAATGGGGCTAAACTTGCAAACTTGCAGTATCCTTTTCTCAGGAGCAATTTCAAGATGGTTTCCATACTTGCTGTCTCCCCAAACTACTTAAGTCTTGCCTAAGTCTGTTTGGATGGTTCTGACAGGCTCAGAGAGAACTGTTTCTGAAGTTCAGGCTCCTGAGAAAGACAGCTTTCTGGTTTCTCCCATAATGCATGGGTTTAGTTACTTTCCAAGCCAAAAATCCCAAACCCAGGTTTTTTACCCTTCTGCTTCCTCTTCCTGCCATTCAAAGCTTTTGCATCAACCACAGCACTCATTCTCACATACCTCCAGGAGCTGCAACTTAAAATCTTCACACCAAATGAATTTCTGTTTATAGTCTCACAGGTCATGAGAGGAGTTTCCCAAACTCAAAAAAAATCAGCATCTGCCTCTTGTGTGTGTTTTCCACTTAATATCTTGGAAAAATACTGCAACAGGACCATATTATCAAAAAATATATGAAAACTTTTTTCCAGAGTTTATTCAGAAGCTACCCAAACACTGTACATTAAGTTCTATGACAGACTTTATGCTGGCAAACAGATAAGGAGCACAGTGGGATAGATTTCCCAAATGGGCTAAATCAGCACCATTCCCTTGACTCCACTCACATAGTACAAGTCTAGCCTGAGATATCTAAGAACAAGCGCCATGACCAGGAGTTAAAATAGAGTCTGCAATTCCCATTAGTATTTCCTGTAATAGGAATCTTTGCTGGAACTGCCATATCTTGGTGCTTCCTGAAGGACAAGCAATTATTGGGGATGTCAGGAAAAAATCCTTCGGGATAGAGTCATGCACATACCTACGTGGGCACACTGGGCACACCTCTGCTGGGAGCCTGGCTTATTTTTTGGTAATGAAACACTGAATATCAGCTTTTCAGGATGACATTTTATGCATGTAGATGACAGCACAGGCAAAATGTCAGAACAGTCATTTTCTCTGGCTGGTCGCTTGGAAGCTTGCGACGTCCAAACTAAAACATGTTACCTTTTGGAAAGATCACATTACTGCCAACAGGCAAAATGTGGAAAACTGCTTATCAGCCAGGCTTGGGGTAAGGAGCAGAGGCCTTTCTCTGCCCGTACATCACATCATCTCTGTTACCAGCCACTTCTCTGCAAGCTCACAGTGAGACTTCTCACACCCCTCCTGCATGCAGCTCACCAGGGCCCAGAGGAGGAGGATGAGAAAACATCTGAGCTTCTTTGCTGAGTGCTTCCTGTTTCGTTCCTTTCTTTGTGTTGAAAAAGAGAAGAAAGAATCTGTCTCGAATGTCATGTATAGAGGCTCTGGCTCTGAAGCTGCTGCAGGGCTCCTATTGAGCCCCAAGCATCCCCAGGCTCAATGGCCTTTTATCCCCCAGCACTGACATGACAGGAACTGTGGTTACCATGTCACCGGCAGCTATTGCAGCCTCGCAGGGATCAGGACCTCCAGCCACAGGTTATGGACTCAATACATAATCACAGAGCCCCCCCAGCTCCATGATCACTCAGAGCTGGCAGTGCAACCTTTGGAATGTGTCTGCCCTCTCCTGCACGCTGTTTACGTTATACAGCATGCACAAAATATAAATATTCGACCATTTTTTGGTACACTGTTAGAAGAAACAATTTAAATTTCAGCCAATTTCTTTTGTCTTTGGCAAGCTAGTTTTGAAAGAGCACTGTGAAATCACTGACAAAAATTGGATCCCTTTTACTCTGGCACACAAAACACAGTTAAAATGATGCCTTTTTTTTTCAGTGTGAGAATTGTTTATTCTAGGTTTGACTACTTGAGCTTTTCACTCCCTTGTGGATGGATAAGTCACCTAGTGGTGGTCCCCAAGCAGAGCTTATGAGCAGTTTGCTGGTGAAAGTGCCAACAGAAAGCAACTGGGCAAATTTGCCTTTTGCAGCCATTTGGGGCCTCAAACCCCATTACATGAGCAATACTGAGAACTCAAAGAAGCATTGAGATGGCCAAAGTGGACTGGTTAGAAAATTAAAATGAAAATTCACAGGAAAGACATTCCACTGTGTATCCAGCTCCAATTTGTGTACCTATTGCCTGCTTTGTGTTAAAAGCTCTCCTCTGAATTTAATGCACGTGTTTTCCCAGGATTCATAAGACTCCAGAATTGCATTTAGACAACAGTAAGACAGCCCTTAGCTTTTCCAACATTGCCTTACTGTTTTCTGTGAAATGTGAAAATCTTCCCAAACCAGCTGTAACAACTTCAAAAATTTGTCTTGATATTTTTCAAGCTGTAGAAATGTTTTGGGCAGTTTGGGGTTTTTAAGGGATCAGTTCCCTTGCTAGGGCTTCAAGTAGCGGGGCATGGGTGTGGAAAACACTGCATGTTTTTCTTTACGGGAACTCGGCTTCTACAAACCCAAATTTTCACCAGCTTTCCCATTGTATTAAACAAACGCATTGCCTCAGTGGAAAGCGTCCGGCAGCCTCGCAGGGGGAAGGAAAAATCGCTGGAAACGGGGCCGCTCCCCGGTGTCTGCTGCCCTCCGGTGGCTGCGCGCCGGCGAGCACAGACCGCTCCTAAATTTTATATCTATCTACATAAATATGCACATATAAACATGTACACATATATACATATATATAGGTGTATACACATATTTATTTGTGTGTGCATATATATGTATATATATTTATATATATAAATATATATATATAAATATAAATATATACATAGAAAAATCGTGTATCTCCTAACTATAAATTCCTTCTCGACCCCCTGCATTTATGGCTTTGGGAACTCAATTCATAAGATTTTGGGACGTCATTTAATACTGCATAATACTGCCTTAGTGAGAGCAAAAAGCTCTCATTAGCAGACAGACACAGCAGTAACAGCAAGTTAAAATGGGGGGGTGTTGGGAGGGGGGGAGAGTGGGGGGTTTGAAACCCTTATTTTTCCTTTTTTTTCTTCTTTTTTTTTTTTTTTTTTTTTTTTTTTTTGGTAGTTTGCTTGGTTGCTTTGTTGTTAGTTTTACACCCCAGCACTTCCCCAGGGAATCACTTTCCCTTGTCGAGCTTGCAGATGTGACACTGTGGGAAAGATGCCCAGTTGTACTTTGTCCTGCTTCATTGCCCCCAGCACGGATCTGGTTGTTTTCCGGCCAGCATTCTTCTGCAGTGCCTTAACTTCATGGAAAGGAGAAAGCCAAGGGTCTGGGGGGGGGAAGGTTTCAGGGTTTCACCAGTGCAGACAGCCCATGCTATAGAAACAAACAAACTATGCAGTGAAAGCATTTTGAAGTCACAATTCTCTGGCTCTGTACGAAAGCAAAACAGACTAGAAAACCACAGGGTCTGTATTGAAAACCCTCAGGGTGCAAAGCGGCCTGAATAAAACCAAAAGAAATGGCTGTCCAAGAACAGGCCAGAAAGGCAGTGTGATCCTGCAGAAAGCATGGGAGAGGCTTGGGGACAGAGGATTAGCAAGAGGAGGGGAGAAAATGAGTGGAGGGGCCATGGTTCAGCAGTGACCCTATAAGGATCTCATCAGCAAACACATCCATTTCACCACAGGGCATGCTGAACTCCCAGTGCAACTCCTGGGAATGACCAGTGCACTGGGAAAAGAGAGGAAGGGGGACCAATTTTGCACAGGGTCAATTATTTCCGATTATTTGGAGATGGGAGAGGGGATTCTTTCCAAGCCCAGTGGGCAATCAGACTCGTGCAATGAAGTGTAGCATTTGTTTCTCCTCGTTACCATAGCAGATATCTCCCCTCGGCTGTGCAACCACTTCTATTTCCCTGAGCCCTCCCCAGCTCAAGGCCCCTTTCACTTCTCACCAAACTACGCAGTCATTTCTTGAGGGAGTGAATTACAGCAGGTTATTCCCTAAGAAACCTTCCTTATTTAGAGAGAAACCACAAGCCAGGGAGATCTGGGAGTGGGGAAAGAGAAAAAGAGATCAGGCTTGTTTAGAAGCAGCAGCTAAACAGCTGGGAGATCTTTCAGTTGGTTTATATTTCTAACTCTGTTTGGGTCTTGCTTTACAACCTCGAATGAAAACAAATCAGGATTGTTTCCTCCTTCTTGGAATGTCTGTTTAGGGTTTTAAGGGCGGAACAAGGAGGGGGAGAGGGGGAACAACTCCACATGGGTTCTCAGGAATCACTGCTTTCCCAATGCCTGCAGCCTCTTTATCCCCCTGCTAACCTCTCCTACACACATGCAGCCTCACTCTCTTCCAGCCACACAATGTAGAAACATTTGTAAAAGTGTTTTGTCAAAAAAGGTGGCTTTTCACCCTTCTCTTGGAAAAGAGAAATGTTTTTCTTGTGTTGGGTCACTTCAGAATAAACTGTCCTGGAGCACCACACAGATTTAAATTTTTTTTCAAGTCACAAAAAGCAGAATACCTTTCCCTCTCATCCCCCACCCCAAAATAAAAGAAAATAAAAGAAAAAATCCTTTCGTTGCTCCATACAAACAACACATGTAATTGTTTCATGGAATTATTACTAAATGCCTAAATGTTCTGAATTCAGGAGCTTTCCCACGTACTAGTGGGCTGTCACAGCCCAGCTCCGAGGGTCTCAGGCACGACACGTCCTTCTTACCCCGGCGTTACTCCACGCCGGGCAGAAGCATAGCGTGATGCTTCTTGGCCCATTACAAGTTGTTTAAATTACACACTGTACGCAGTGGCCTCGAAGTGCTTTATCTGCTGAACCAGACCGAAGGGATGCAAGCTCTCCTGGAGACAAAAATGCGAGAGCGGGATGAGAAGAGGGGCAGGAGCCGGAGGAGCGGCGGCTGTAGCGGGCAGACTGATTCGGGAGCGGGGCTTGCTGTCCCGGACAAGGAGCGGAGAGAAGCATCTCCAGCGAGCTCATGGGCTCGGGAAAGTTCTTTAGGACATAACTTTCCTTTTTTACACTTAAAACTACCCGTGTAAAACAGAAACGCGTCCCTGTGCCAGTGTGTGTATGTGTATATCTGCAGTCCCGGCGTGGGGACACGAGCACCCGAAACGCTTGGACGGAGCCGGGATGCCGCTGCGGGCTCTCCACGGCGGAGAGCTGGGCACAGCGCGCTCCCTGCACCGCACGGGAGCTGACGGGGGTGGCCCGGCCCGGGGCTGCCTGTTCGGTGCGGGACCGTGCTCCAGCTCCCCCGATCCCGCAGCCCGCGGCTCGGGACTCGCCACCGCGAGCATCCCCAAAGCCGCGCCCGGCAGCGGCGGCTCCAGCGTGAGCGGCTCCGGAGCTGCCGCCGAGCCAACCCGCCAAGCGCCTCCGTCCCGTCCCGTCCCATTCCGTCCCGTCCCGTCCCGTCCCGTCCCCGGGAAAAGAGAACCGCAGCTGGTTTGCTTTGTCTAATTAACTTTAATAATAAATGCCGCTTCGCCTGGCCAAGGAAAAGAAATTCGCCCTACACAGAATTCGGGACGGGAAGGACAGTGAATCTCCCGAGTGGCTGTAGACTTAAGGTTTCGATTTTATTTATTTTTTCCCTGGGCAGACGTGGAAAAGTGCTAGAACTCATAAAGCAAAAAGTCAAGCGGCTCAGCCGGCTGCCCGCACGGTGTCCCCGGCTGCCCACTGCGGCTCTGGGTCCTCTTGAATCGCTAAAATCGCTGTGCTTTATTAAAATCATGATTCACTCCTGGCCCAGCGCGGCGGGCAGCCCCAGCGCTCGGTGCCCGCCAGGCCGGGCTGCAGCGCCCCGCGCGGCCACGGGGCGGCGCCCGCCTCGCCCCCGCTGTTCCCCCCTCATTTGCATGCGCGGTGTGGATTGGTCGGCGCTCCCACATACGTCATCTCTGACGTCAGGGCTCCCCGGCCAATGGCTCTCGGGGAGCCCCGCCATTGGCTGCCCGCGGGGCTGTCAATCAGGAGTCATTTACATGCGGGCGCGCTCCCGCCGTGGGAGCGCAGGCGGGGCGGGGCGCGGCGGTCACGTGGAGTTAGACGTCACAGCCGCGGCACGCGCTGGCCCCGCCCCGCCCCGCGCAAAGAGCGCCCCGAAACGATAACACAGCGCGGGGACGCGCGTGTGCCCGTGGGTGTGTAATTGTGCCGATTACACCCGTGTTCCCGTGCCCGTGGGTGTGTAATTGTGCCGGCTACACCTGTGTGCCCGTGCCCGTGGGTGTGTAACTGTGCCGGTTACACCCGTGTGCCCGTGGGTGTGTCTGTGTTCCGATTACACCCGTGTTCCCGTGCCCGTGGGTGTGTAATTGTGCCGATTACACCCGTGTGCCCGTGCCCGTGGGTATGTAATTGTGCCGGCTACACCCGTGTGCCCGTGCGTGTGCAATTGTGCCGGCTACACCCGTGTGCCCGTGGGTGTGCAATTGTGCCGATTACACCCGTGTATCTATGGTGTGTGCAGTTGTGCTGCTACACCCGTGTTCTCGTGCCCGTGGTGTGTGCAGCTGTGCCGGCTGCTCCGGCAGCGGGAGGCAGAGGCAGAGCCGTGGGTGCCGATCCTGCAGCCCCGCTGGCACGGCACGTCCCTTCGCGTCTCCCCGCGGATGGGATGGGAGTCGGGGCGTGGGAGCCGCGGGACGCGCTCAAGGGAGAGGGGCCGAGTAGCAGCTCCCCCCCCGTGCGGGGCAGCGGGCAGAACAACGCGGAGGTGAACCAGCAGCGCCGCGTTGGGGCGAGCGGGAGCCCGGCTCACCTCGCAGAGCCCCGGCACTGGCGACACGCCCCGCGTCACGGACGGGAGCCGCACGTCACCCCGCCGGCCCCGCGTCACCGCCGGCGGCGCAAGGGGAGCGCGTTGGGAGCGCGCTCGCACGGGGATTTACGCGCTTCGCAGCCAGCGCTGCGCGGGTCAATGAGGGCCGACACGGGAGGGAGCAGCCGGCCCCGAGCTCCCGTCCCGGTCTCCCCGGCTGTCCCAAAGCGCCCCGGGATTTTGGGGGTCAGAAATTGGGGCGGGCGCTCAACAGGAGCCGCACAGCGGAAGGGCTGCGGCAGCCAGGCCGCCCCCCGGCGATGGGGCACGGCGCGGCCGGCTTCGGCTTCTTAGGCGTGTTTACAGAAAACACACACGAAACAAAACAAAAACAGCCCCAGGTGCTTCCGGAGTGTCTCGCCACCCTAATTTAGAAATGGAGGCCGGAGCAGCCCCGGGACGGTCGGGTGACGTCACTAGGGAGGGGCCGTGTCGTCACGGCTGGCGGGCACCGGGGGATGGAGCCGCGATCCCCCCGCGGCAGCACCGGCACCGCCGCTGCCGCCAGGTGCTGGATTCCCGCCGCGGTGGCAAATTGATGCTTTAATTACCGAAGCAGCTCTATTTTCTCCCCTCTTTTTACTTATTTTCTTTTCTCCCTTTTTCCTCGCAAACAAAGTAAACACAAGAGGGCGTTTCGCGCCTTTGATCCCGGCTCTGTACAGTAAGGAAAACAAACCGTGAACTTCAAAAGGGATGGAGCTTTTCTGGGGTTAATTTCGCTTCCTAAACGGCTGAACACGGCCATAAATCATAGCTTCCCTCCCCTCCAGGAAAGCGCTAATCGGAGGAATATGTCCCAAAAGCTCCCTTCACCATCGGCAGCCTCAGAGCCCGCGTAGGCTGTGATCTGACGGATCAAACTTCATGCGGGAGATATTATAAATCAACAGGTTTCATAAATCTTTGCAGGCGACAGCTCCGCCGGGCCGGGGCGGGGGCGGGAGAAGGGGAGTGCCCGGCGGTAATGTGGGCACCGTGAAAATTCACTTCCTCGCAAGAATTGCATTAAGTAAACCTAACACCGAAATGTTGTCTGGCAATCTGTCTTGAAAAGGTTACAGCGTGTTAAAGATTTGGAAAGCTCCATAAAGCAGTAAAGATTATGAAGTACAGCTTAAAGGTTTATCAAATGACTTCCCGTGCCGGAACATTTAAACCGAAGGCAAAACCTGAAGCCTGTGATCTTTGCAGTCTGAGCCCATAAACGTGTTTGAGGAGGGATTCTGGTTTCTGCCGCTTTATAGTATCGCTTCTCTAACACGTAATTGAAATCCACTTTTCAGGAGCTGATATCTGGTAGTAAAACTAATACCAGGCAATTAGACGCTGTGCTTTAAAACCGCGTCGGGGTAGATGCAGCCCGAAGGGGCATATACCCAAATCAGGAAGCGAACCTGTGGCTATAGAATGGGGAAACGATCCTTAAACCCTCTTGTAGCGAATCTGGGAGCAAGGGGGACCGAGCGTGTGCTGGAAACCGCATGGAGGAGAAGGGGCACAGCGGCCCGGGGCGCGGGGTAGGGAAGCGGGGGGGACCAGCCGCGGTGCCGGGAGCCGCGGAGGCGCCTCCAGGCTCTTCCCTCGCTGGTTTCCGTTCAGGGCTGCCCCTCCGTTCCCTGCACACCGGCTCTGAATCACACGGTGTTTTTAAGGGGGCTCTTTGATCTGGCCAAGTGTCAGAGCCCCGAAAGCCAGGACTCAAATAACACGTCGTTACGGCAAACAAATTTCTGCAGTCAGCTTTATGGCTTTATTGTCTATGGCACGAATAAACTAGGGGAATTAGCAGGTTAGGGGGGAAAAAAAGAAAAAATTCGGCTATAATAAAATACACATCTGTTTCCAGGGAAAATATGGTCCAAAACACACACAGAGTCAAAACCTGGCTTAGTCGCCACCGGCTGTATGGATAGGGAAAAGAACCATCTGTCATTCCTTAAGTGGCCCTTATGTGGATATTTACATTTGCAATAGGCTTTTTAATCACTCGTTTTATAATATTTAGTGTTGATTGTATTTTGCAATACACACATACAAAAAAAAAAAAAAAAAAAAAGCAAGCTCAGTGTGTGTATACAATCATATAAATTCCCTTTTCGTGAACAAGCAGGCGCACTTAAAACATAGACTACCATAAAATTTATATAGGGGTAGATTTTTATGGGCTTGTGTATTAATAGTCCCTAATAAAATAAAGTTTACTCTGTGTGTGTGTGGTTTGTGTGCATATGGCTACGCTCATCGTCCAGTTCTCAGTGTGCTGGATAACCTGTGCAGGAATTATTAAAGGGGGCATATACATATACCCATTAACACGTAGTGATAAATCAGTGAATGTCTGGGTTTGCCTGCTCGCGTACCGAGATCTAATTTCCGAGCTGGGAGGACAATATATCATCTCCGATATTTCAACAAGTGGGGTTTTTTGTGTGTCTTAAATATTTTGCGAGCCAGACCACGCAACCGGAAATAATGGATTTTCTATGAGATATTAAAGAAAAATAAATCCATCATCCTTTTTTTTTTTTTTTTTTTTTTTTTTTTTTCTCCTTGGAAAGTCTTTAAAGTTTGGGAAATAAAATCCCAGAGATTTGCGAGGATATTGAATCGTTTCATTTTCTCTTTGCACACACGCACCCTTCCTCACGCACACACGAGCTTGCCCTTTCTGTAGGGATTCCCACCAAACCCATGAAACAAGTTTAAAGTTTAACACCGGTGGGTGTTAAACCATACGATTTAGGATTTCCATACACAGGTTAATTTTCCCCTACGTATTGCATTCGTATGTACTTTATTTGCATTTTACAGTTAAATATTTTATACGTCTTTATACATTGTGTATGTATATCTGTGTACATTTAGCAAGAAATGTAGATTAATTGATTTGATGGGTTGCGAAGGGAAGCACCCCGGCACGGGCGGCGGACCCGCCTACCCGGAGAGGGATCACCCGGGTTTTATTCCCTGCCATAGCTCACATCTTCCAGGCTCTTTAATAAGTCCAAATATTTACCCTCGAGAGAAACGCTTTATGCGGCTGCATGAGGGCCGGTAACCTTTGACAGGAGCCGTCACAAAACACTCCTCCGTAATGGACCACAGTGCGCGTACATCTAATTTATCGTTCTAAAAGTTATTGCAGGGGCTGCGGGAGGGGGTCTCGCACTACAAATAAGCGTTTTGCCACTGAGCGGAAAACACCGCCCCTGGGTCAGCCGGGCAAAGCCGCCGGGTATCCGATTCGGCCCCACCATCCATCCCATGTGATGCCGCTTTCATGCTTTTTGGGGAAAAAAGAATACAACAAAAAAACCCGCACGGGACACTGCAACGCGATCCCCGGTAATGCGGCGGGCAATATGTTTCCCGCGAATCTGATAAAGTGGAGCGTGGAAACGAAGGGCAGGGAATCGTGGCCGATTTAACGGGGACAGGCGGGAAATCCCCGCAGCCGCGGCCCGGAGCCGCCGGGAGTCCCGGGCTGGGAGCGCCCGCCCGGGGTGGCGGCGGCCCGGGAGCCTCCTGAGGCGGCGGCCGGTGCGGGCTAATAGGGGGAGACACTTGCAGCGGCAGCACACCCGTGGGGCAGCGGGAGGAAGCCCGGTGGGATATTACCCTGTTTGTTTTCCCTTTGATCCGTAGGAAACGGGTCCTGCACTGCGTGACCCATTAAACTAATAAGATTATAAAGATCAGCAAGAGGGGCTGGGGCCGCTAATGGTTCCCATCTGGGGCAGGTTTCGGCGTTATTAAAAACGGCGAGGCGGCGGGCTTGGGTTACAGAGCCGAGGTGAAAGCGGAGAGAGCAGAGAGCCGGGACCACACATCGCACCAATTAGCGCGGCGGGGCGGAAGGGCCCGGGGAGCCGGAGGGGCCGGCCCGCCATCAACCGGGCGGCCCCGCGCCCGCCCCTCATGCATACGCAATGGCGGCGCCCCTATGCAAACGAGCGCCACGGGGCCGCCCTGGGCGGAGCGCGGGGGGCGGGAGGTGGAGTCGGGCCCTGATTTGCATAGCACCGCCCGCGGCGTGACGTCTCCGGGCCCTCCTCCAATGAGAGCGGCTGCAGTCTCGGGTTGCGCTGGCGCGTGCGCCCCGCCCTCCCCGCCCCCCGGGGCACGCCCCCCTCACGTGCAGCGCAGCCAATAGCAGCCAAGCATGCAAACCCAAAGGGGGCGGTGCGCGCGCGGAGGCCGCGGATTGGGCGCGCAGCGCCGGCGGCCCCCGGAGGGGCGGGGCCGGACCGCGATTGGCCGGCGGTGCGGGCGGGGCGCGTGACGGCAGGCGGGCGGAGATCGGGGCGGGGCGGGGCCACAGCGGGACCGCCCCGGAGAGCGGGACCGCCCTCGGGGCCGTGGGACCGCCCCGGAGAGCGGAACCGCCCTCGGGGCCGTGTGCCCGCCCCGGAGAGCGGGACCGCCTCTCTGACGCCATGGGACCGCCCCGGAGAGCGGGACCGCCCTCGGGGCCGTGTGCCCGCCCCGGAGAGCGGGACCGCCCTCGGGGCCGTGTGCCCGCCCCGGAGAGCGGAACCGCCTCTCTGACGCCATGGGACCGCCCCGGAGAGCGGGACCGCCCCTCTGACACCGCGGGACAGCCCCGGCGAGCGGGACCGCCCTCAGGATCGTGTGCCCGCCCCAGAGAGCGGGACCGCCCCTCTGACACTGCGGGACCGCCCCGGAGAGCGGGACCGCCCTCAGGACCGTGTTCCCTCCCGGTACAGCGGGATCGCCCCTCTGCCCACAAGGGAGAGCGGCACAGCCCTCAGGACCGTGTGCCCGCCCGGGGGAGCGGCTAATGGGCGCGGGGCAATTAGCGGGTGTCAGCCCGGGTGAAGGCGGTGTGGTGGAGGGGAGCGCTGAGTTTGACACACGGTGCCTGCGAGCAGAGAGGGTTTGTGGGGGTTCAGCTCCTCCTGCATCCCCTCCCGGCTTCTTGTGCCGCGGTGAAAAACTGCGAATGCCGCCTGCGCCGGTAATAGAAAAAAAATTCCGCCTCCGAGACACCGAGCGCCAATTTAAACCTTCCCCCAACCTCCCCCGATGCGGTTTTTAACAGAGACAAATAGCATAGGAACTATTCGCTCTAGGCAGCTTTTTTAAGTGCCCCAGCCTCACCTCGCCATGATTTAGGTGATCATCTGAAGTGATTTAAGTGATGGTCTTGCCTCGAGCTTTTCGTTAAAGTCGCTTTCAGAGCAAAAATCTCCGGGTGGTCAGTGGGGTCTTAAAGGCACCGCGTTAAGGGAGTCAATTTTAGCTAACAACTTAAGACTAAAGAACATCTGAAACTTTATTTATATACATTCGTGAATAATCATTCTTCAACGTTGTTTGTTTGTTTGTTTGTTTGTTTGTTTTTAACAAATTGTTCCTCACCATTGACAAGGTACTTCACAAGCTGTCCGCTTTATTTCTTGAATGCGCACGAATTGACAGCTGACATAAACCCTTCTCGGAAGTACTATAGCATAAATTAAGGGTGTAACTGTGCCTGCGGACATCGCTTCAGAGCTGGCCCGGCAAATACATAAATGATGCCGAAGCCTCTCAGAACGGCAGCAAACAGTTCTCAGCACAGCACTTTGCAGTTTGTACATCAGGGTGGTTTGCCGCTCTCTGTCCGAGAAGGCTTTTTGCAATATTTTTTCTAGGCACAAACTATGAAATCGTACCGTGTATTTCGTTATTTGAGAGCCTGAGAGCTGTAGAGTCAAGCAGGGAGGCAGCTTTACACTCTGGTTCTGTTAGCGCTACTGGAGTTATGCTTGCTGTTTATCAGGATTTCTAGGAAAAATTGTTCGTAACTTCTGCAAAACGAGGCACAAAATCCCCGCTTAAGGATGAAACAAACGAAAAATTCATCCAGAAAAAGATAAAACTCATCATGAACAATCAAGGAAGATGCACGAGATGCTGGGTGTAGCTCATTTTCAGGGAGCAAAAAATTAGAAGTACACCCAGAACTCAGTTGTAGGATGTGGTATTGAAAAGCTGGTCATTCTGAAGTTCGCTGTGTTAGTGTATGTTCATGTGTGAAGTTCCCGCAGTGCCTGAGAGGGAAATGTGCAAGTCTGCAATGTATATTTTCCTGCAATTGACAGCACACCTTCAGGGCACTTATTTTTATATTAAAAATATGGGCTTAATTTACTTCAAAATGGATCAAATGCCTTTGTTTGGAGTTTTTTTGTTTTGTTTTGGGCTTTTTTTTTTTTTTTTTGTTTCGGGGGTTTTTCCTACATTGCTATATTTTTTGTATACTATATTCCGGTGTTTCTGCTGCTCGCATAATTTAATAGGGGAATTGAGCATGTTTGCTTTGTTATTGCTGACATAAATGACTTGGTAAACCACTGAAAACAGAGGTGAAATCTAGCTGAATTGTACTGAACCCACACGATCATGCTAATTTCTAGCTAAATTGTGTATTTTTCTAGACACTGTGTCTTCTTGTCATTTAGAAATACTTCAAAATCTGCAAATTAATTGCTGGCTAGTCATAAAGATTATTACAGATTCCTGCTGCGGAGGAGCACAGCAGAAGAAGGTGATACAAGTGCATCAGCTTGGTTCTTTACCTGCTCTAAATTGACATAGATAGGAACATTTGCATTTCCCACTAGCTGAGGATCTGTGATATTGACACATTAATATGCTATTAAGGTCCTGGAATTTAATTTACCTGAACTGTAAAAAAAGTTTTGATTGATAAAGTTACAGGATCGAGCCAATGAAAAAAAAAAAAAAGTGAATCGCTGAACAGTCGGTGTCAGCTTATTTTATTGTGTCTTTAATCCTGGTTTAGTTTAACTTTCTAAATTATTTTCGATATGCAGTTCATCAAGATGTCTGAAACTCAACGGCAGAAAATTCTGCAGATCCAAAGCAGGACTTTTTAAAAGGATTATGTAACTGTATGGATAATAAAATAAAATTAGGAAAAAAAAAAAAAAAAAAAGATTTACGTTATTGGAAATTATGTTTCCTGGTGTAGGCTTTTTCATAATTCTTTATCATGGAGTTATTCGTTGTCCCTTACTTCACGACATCTGGGACTGGTATCTGTCTGAATAAACCACTTTTAATTTTGCCAATGCTTATAGGTATTTTCCTTTTTGAATATCTTAAATCATATTCCCTCCTCCATTCAAGGTCTATTCCACCATAAAATAAGTGAGCATTTTCCCAGTGACTGACAGTCATTGGATTATGCCCTAAAGGAATCATACACTGTATTTCATGCAATGCCAAAAATGAATAAGCATGAAATCTGATTAGATCTATTTTTCTCGTATTACAGTTATTGTGGTTTGCACAATTGCTACTTAGCACATTTTGCAGATGATGTCCATTTCATGCATGTTAGAGAAACAGATGTTTCCTTCCACAATTATTTATTTCACCCCTATACGTTAAATAGGTAGCTGCTCACAGAAACAAAGAGTGAAACAGTTAACTGCACGGGGAGTCCATAAGTGAAAACTTCATCAACAGAGATTCCAGGGTGGTTTACACCTGAGGCTGTATTCTTTGGTGACGAGGACAGGATAATAGAGTGTAATTCCTGGTTTCTGTTTCTGACAGAAACCCTGGGGACCCACCAGGTGTGTGACCCTCTCTCAATTTACAGGTCTGTAGACAGTAACTCAGTTTGCCTCCCTGAAGCAAGTTAAGAATCTTGTCTGCAATTCTCCAGGAGTCACTACGGAAAGACTTTAGAAATAGAAAGCATTGTGTGGAAACAGTAACAGAAACACAGGCAGAAATAGCAGAGCTCTTGCATGCCAGAAGCGTTCAGACTGTAGATGGAAGTCAAAAATATCAGGGATAATTTATGGCTTTGTCAGGAGATCAGTTTTCCCTATACCAAGCACAAACTGAAGTCTGCTTTAAAGTCAAGTAAATGCAGAAAGTGCGCTTTCCAGACACGGGGAAAAAAAAAAAAAAGGCAGCTCATTTAAAGTACATTGTAGTAATAGCTAAGTGATTTTTTTTCTACTTCGAGTCTTAGCTTTTTTTACTGTCATAAACACTGCTGACAAGCTTAACACTTGAAACTAATATTTTAGTTTGTGGTTTGTGGTTTTGTGGTTTGCTTTAGGTTTTGTTACTTGTTTGGGGCTTTTTCCAAGCTTCTGAAATGTAGTGACAGAGATCTTCTGATCATGATCTCTGCTGGACTAGAATTACACTTTGGTGCTGTAAGTAAGAGTCAGCTAATGAAGCAATTTATTTTCAGACCATTAAAATTGTGCGTTCCAGACCTGCACCTCTAAATCTATTTGCATTATTCACTCCTGGTGGAGTCTATCACGATCATGTGCCTTGACTGCTCATCGTGAACCCCATGTCACAAAGCTTCTATAAACCTTATCTTGCCTTCTTCAAAAAAATCCCTAAAAACCTACGTTCTCTTAGTTTTGCAATCACAAGGTCTTTATGATTGTGAATGCCATCCTGGACATTGCTGGACCACGGAATAAAAACTCAGAAGTGTCATGTGATAAAATGATTAAGGCATCAAAAACTCCTTTAGCGTGTATGGTCTCAGGCTTGTCCAGGTGGTAGCAGGAGCTCTGGAGCCCTGCCTCGCTGCTCTGAGAGATGCAAGGAGGTTCGCAGCTCTCCCTCTCGGAGCAGGAGAGCTGTGCTATCTCTCGCCCGTGCAGAAAAGCAGCCTCTGAGGTAATTCTGAAATCTGCCGCAGGAGGGTTGCGGACTGCAGGAACACCGAACCGCAGCCCTGAAGTGCCAGCTCTCCGTTTGAATCACCTGGCAGCAAGCCAGAAAAGGGAAACAGAAAGGGAAGCGACGGGAATGGATGGCATCCTAGAGAGACACGAGCTGTATTAGCTCCGGTCAGCACTGCCTCTGAGCACGAAGTGAATTTACACCTTTACACTTCAGGTTTGTTTGTCAGTTTCTTTGGTCGCTCACCAGTAAGTCCAAATACCCATCCCATACGTTTTTTAACCATCGGAAATCTTGTTCCATATCAACAGAAAAAAGAAAATAGCAAAAGAGCAAAATCTTCTTGCCTCTTGCAGCCCAAGCACACACGGCAGCTGCGGGGGCACGGGGAAACTGGTGTATTTCCAATGCAGAAAGTCAGGGACAGGTGGAAGGCTCAGGCTTTTCCTGTGGAGGCACTAAAGGCGCAGATTTTGCCACTTCAGTGGGCATTGCCATGCATCTGCCATCCCTGTTCCCATGCACACAGCTCTGGGATTTATGTGCTGACTACTCCTAGAGTGGCAGAACTGCAGCCCCGTGGAGCCTGGGTGATCTGCCCACACATTTTCTCCTCCCAGCCCTGGCCAGTCTGTGTGGTTTTCTCTACCCGAAAACCCCTGCCCGGGCTGGCTCTGGGATGATAGGATCCACAGTATTGTCACCTCAAAACAGAAACGGCTTTTCTTTTTTTTTTCTTTCCTTTTTTTTTTTTTTTTTCCGTAATTGTAGAAAGGATAGCACAAATTGCACATTGAGGGCAGCCATTTTCTGCATTGCCATAACATAACTGTGCTTTGCCTGTTCCCCAGAGCTTTACCAGTACATAATTTCCAGATTATCACTTCCATCTTGTGCATATGGAGATGCTACTCCAGTAGAGTTCATCCTCAGGAGAAAATATTACGCATTTTAAATTGTTCTCCTTGTCTTTTCCCTGCAGATATATTTTATGCTAACAGGGAATGCAATCTTCAGCACAAACTCAGGAACAACATGGTGAACTATAATAATTATTGGACCTGTTAGGTCTATTATGGAAATAAATCTTCTGTGAACCAACATTTTCCCTCTTATGTTTCACAGAGAGACAGTAACCCTTCTGCTGTCAATGAATTAATTTGCTAAAAGAAGCTGGAGTTCATAGATAAATCTTAAGATTATTTCTCATTTACATATTAGCTTAGCATTTATGTGCAGTTCCATTTGTGTGATACTCCTGGGGACAATCCAGGGAACAAAATGAATCATCTAATGTGTTAAAATTAGGCTACAATAGAAGGGGAGAAAACCTATCTATTTTTTTTAAATTCTGAATTATTTAGAATAGTCTTAGTGATTAATTATTTCTAGCACTGTATGCATAGTATTCCAGAGTAATTTTTGCATCTGTCTGATGCTGGAGCATACTTGAAGAAAGCTTTCTGTGCTGAGACTCCTTCAGAGAGTGCATTATCTCATGGGCTGCTGGCTGTGGCTAGTGTGATATCCTGGCTCAGACATAGATTGTTTTTTTCTTCTTATTTATGATGAAAAAACAAGGTCAGAGGCATAAATGAAAGCAGGACTAGTGTACCTCCTATTTCCTGTGGAGTCCCCAGAGCTCGGATTTGAAATCATTACTGCTGTTAATTAATGATTTGCCAGCTGTCTGCACTAATTTTATAGCATTTATGTATGCAGAGCCATTGTGCTTCACATTCCTGCTTGAGAATCAAGAAGCAAGACACTAGAATCACACTTACATGTTCTTTTGTTACCTTGAATATGGTCTGCTTGCACAGACCAAACTGTAAGGCTTACTGAAGAGGTTTAGCAGCAGCAGAGATCTACTTTGGGATATTTAAGACATTCTCATTTCAATTTTTGCTTGATTTTGGGCAGTAATACATCAGGAAAAGGCAAAGTGACCTATTTACTCTTATTTTAAAGGTGCACATCAGTTTAAAATTGGAGTGAAAAAGCTGGGCACTATAATGTATTAGCCAGACAGATTCTTACAGAAAACATAATTTCTGTGTGTGTTAGTGACTGCCCCACTGCCCTGAATGCCTACACTTAGCTGCAATGCATGAGTGGCTTTGCTTGGCTCCTTCCATCAGGCTTTCATCAACCCCTCATTTTTCCTGAAGGTTTGGGAAACCAGATGGCTGTAGTAACACAATTCCCAGTGTCCAACTCCATTTCTCTGTAGCAGTCCTGCAGGTACAGTTGGCTCATTGTTTAGTTCAGTATTTGTTTCCCATTCTCTCCTTTGAGGGCTTCTTTCAGTGCTGTTAAGCGGCTGTGGCATTTCTGACAGAAATGACAATATCTGAGTGGTGGCTGACTGTACACAGCCTGTACAGTTTTTAGAGTGGGAGCCCACTACTCTGGAACTGATTAATCTGAACGGTTGAGTGTCCTGGTTTCAGCTGGGAGACAGTTAAATTACTTTCCAGTAGCTGGTGCAGTGCTGTGTTTTGGAATTTAGAATGAGAATAATGTTGATAACACACCAATGTTTTAGTTGTTGCTAAGCAGTAGTCAAGGGCTCTTCAGCATCTCTATTGCCCTGCCAGGCTGGGGGCACAAGAAGTTGAGAGAGGGCACAGCTGGGACAACTGACACCAACTGGACAAGGAATATTCCATAGCATATGGACAGCATGCTCAGTGTGCAAACTGGGGGGACAGCTGGACAGGGGCCACTGCTCAGGATCTGTCTGGGCATCAGTCAGTGGGTGGTGAGCAACAGCACTGTGCATGCTTATTTTGTATGTAACAACAACTACTACTATTATGATTGGTATTAATATTATTATTTTCCCCCTTCCTTTTCTATCTTATTAAACCATCTTTATCCCAACCCACAAATTTTAATCATCCTTTCTGAATCTCACCCCTACCCTGCTGCAGGAAGAGGGAAAACAAGTGAGCAAGTTGTGGTATTTAGTTGCCATCCAAACCACAACAGCCAATGTTTTCACACTCAGCATGGTGCCAAGAGGGTGAAGACAATAACAGGTCTGACAAAAGTGTTTTAAAACAAATTTTTGTAAACATCCACTATATTAGTTTAATAGCTGCTCATGACAGTGTTGATTTATTTGCTCACAGAGTTGTTGCACTTGTTCTCAGAGCTGCACTATGTAGCACCTTACTTGCTGTGTATGTTCCCTCTTGTGCTGTGTGTCACCTTTGGGGGCTGGGTGAAGGTTTATCATTTTGTTGTCATTTGTAACACTGGCTTCTGATATGATAAAATTGCTGGTCATGAGACCAATCTGGTATCTGTAGTCAGACTGCCCTCATCTCTATATTCTGGGAGCCATCTCAGAAACTAGTGATAATTTATGACATCTCCTTAGAGAGCCAAGCTGTGGGTGAGACAAAGTGGGTGGTGTCCTCCACTCCTTCACCCTCCTTTATTCCTTTTTTGTCTTCCCTTTTTCTTTATTCTCCAGGATAGTTAAAATAGCTTTGGAGAATTTAGAAAATTATTGGGATGTTCAGACTGGCATTTTCTGTTGATATATCTTATATTACTAAATGTGCTCGGGATCTTGTTTAAAGTTAAGCATCTATTTAAGAATACCACCCAGAAATCTACCTGGAGTCTGGACAGTTGTGAGTGTCAGGCTGTGTGGGACAGTACAGACAAGTACCTAGGAAAGGTATCCCTTCCAGGAAGATATTATATATCACGCAGGCAAGTGGATCAGCATGGATAGAGGTATCCTGTACCTGAAGAAACTAGCTGTGCTGGAGGTGATTTATGGTAACCCACAGAAAAAATGTCCTGGTTTCAGCTGGGACAGAGTTAATTTTTTTCCCCAGTAGCTGGTGCAGGGCTGTGTTTTGGATTTAAGATGAGAACACATTAATAACACACTGATGTTTTAGTTGTTGCTAAGCAGTGGTCAAGGACTCTTTAACTCCTCATGTTGCCCTAAAAGTGAGTCGGTTGGGGACACAAGAAGTTGAGAGAACACACAGCCACAACATCTGACCCAAACTGGACAAAGAGCTATTCCATACCATATGCCATATATACCCCAGTATAGAAACTGGGAGGGACAGCTGGCCAGAGGACACTGCCAGGAATTGTCTGAGCAGTGAGTGGTGGGCAATAACATTGTGCATAATTTGTTTTGTACGTTCTAATTATTTTAGTGTTCTTCTTACTGTTATTATCATTTTTACTATTTTCCATTCCTTTTCTGTCCTATTAAATTGTCTATATTCCAACACACAGAGTTTTGCCCAGTTATCTCCACCACACCACTGAAGAGGGGAGAAGTGAGTGAATGGCTGTGTAGTATTTAGCTGTCTGCCAGCTTAAAACACTACACTGACTCCCTGCTGCATTAAGCTTCTCTACAAAGTTTATGTTTTTCATATCTACTCTTTGGAGATATTGTTTATCTTGTGTATTATTCCTTGCAGACAAAATACTCCTTTGTAATGTGAGAAAAAAAGAAAAAGCACATGAGTTTATCTAAAGCACCTACAGAAAAATAAAGTGATGTTACAGTAATTCCAGTATTCAGTAGTCTGAATAGTGATGAACTACGAACTTGAATTAGCAAGGTTTCCTTGTATTTCAGTTTAAAGCACAGCTGCAAGTGTTTCACCTTGGTAAATGGCAAAATTTCTGTGGAAGCCAAGTAATGGTGCAAGGATTTGGAGTATTTTGAGGCAGATGGTGTTACACAAATGTTGAATCACCACAATAGCAAAAAATGTAGGACAACTGGTTGGTATATAGGCATAGCACAGAGATGATCTAAAGATTTACAGGTCCCCTCTGAGGCCAGGCTGTGCCTATTTCTATATAACTTTTATACTTCCTTGATTGAGAAGTCTGCAGTTTTCACTTTATCAGATTTCAGTCTTTATCAGATTTTATCAGATCACTCATGAGGAAACATCTTTCAAATAAGCACCTTAAAATATTAGATATTGAATTACTAAGACCATGAAGCAAGGTAAAAAAAAAAAAAAAAAAAAAAAAAGAAAATGAAAAGAAAAGAAAAGAAAAGAAAAGAAAAGAAAAGAAAAGAAAAGAAAAGAAAAGAAAAGAAAAGAAAAGAAAAGAAAAGAAAAGAAAAGAAAAGAAAAGAAAAGAAAAGAAAAGAAAAGAAAAGAAAAGATGTTTAGATAAGAGAGGGCACAAAATATGCCGAAGGATTTCTCTTCTCCTCCTCCCTCTCTCCCATCCCAAACAATCCTTTTCAATATTGAACAGGTCTGAGAACAATCCAATCCAGCAGGTCAAGATAAGGTCAGATTTCCTGACCTGCTTGCCTCCACCTCTTGATAATCTAGAAATGAAAATCAATTCTTGTCTTCGAGCTTGTGAGGAGCTCATAATTGCTTTAGACTAAAGCACCGAGTGCCTGCTTTTTCTGCCACCTTTCAATTCTTAGAGATGGGGATGTCATTTTTCAAGTCGAGTGCACTGTCAGAATTAGATTGCGTGGTAACCAAGTAGAAAGATTTCTGCTCAGAATGAGATTTCTTCTCATTGCTGTGCCTTTTATTTGGGTCCAAATTCTTCTTTTCATTCCTGTCTACAGCGATATCATAATACATTTTGAGTGCATTATCTATGGAATATAATTATTTTTATTAGGGACAAAACCAGAGCTCTTTTGTAGCCACTGAAATTAATTGACAAATGAAAACTAAGGCTAAATTTGCTTCTTGATCTTTTATTTACTACACTTTCTGCCACAAATCATACCAGTCAAATGTAGGTTGAATTATATCTTATTTTCATTATGTGTTGCTTTTTAGCCAATTAAACTGAGCATAGTATCTATTTTTTGATAGACCATTTCCAGACCATTTTGGATTGTTGTGAATTGCTTTCTTGACAATAAATTTGTAAGAGGCTGTGCTGTGCCAGCTATCTGGTGGGGCTTACCCAGCACAGTGGGCTCTGACAGCAGTCAGGAGAAGGGAGCTGGAAATCTGGTCCCATTAAAATTGTCAGCTGGGGAGGAGGGAACTTGCTTGGGACCATACTCTCTTCTAATAAGATTTCCTCTGTGAGCCTGAAACCTCAAATGTTTAACACCTTATCTGCATTGATTTCCAAAACAGATAATAAAATAAGAGGGATCCACCATATTTTAATGTGAAGGATCCTGAAGATCATGTGGAGAAAGTTAAGTGGAAGAGTGATGTATGCTTGATTTTCAGCAGTCTTTTCCTTTTTACATCTCATGAGTGTATGTAAAACAATTTTCATTTATCCTGATTAAAAATATTCCAATTGTGATATTGGTGGGCTTGATGTTTACACTTTGTGTTCCTCATGCTTAATTCTATGGCTATTATCTATGAAAGGGAGAGAAGATCAAGAGGAGTTCTTCTGTTTAATAACTCCAGCATTTCTGGTAGCACAGATATCCTACACACCTGCATTAAAATTAGAGAGAATGTAGCTCTTTCCCCTGTGCTAAGATTCCTGATTTGCCCATAAGAGCCATTTAAATAGCCAAGGAAACCATAAATAAGACAATGATTTATTGCTAGAATGATTATCTTTGTTCAATGCATAGATATCGAACAAACATTTTTCTATCTGTTTTTACCTCATTTGGCAATTTCAGTAAGGACAGCTGCCAAGAATTACAGGAAAATAAACCCTAAATAATTAATTCTGACAGCAAATGGTAGTAGGATCTCAATAGCTAAGAATAGTCTAAAATTTAAGGAGAGAAAAAAGGAGAAAGAAGAAAGACAATCCCTGCTGGGATGACCAAAGTAAGGGCAAGATTAGAGTAATAAAATTTGTTTGTTTTTGTTTGTTTGAGGGTTGTTGCTGATGATGTTGTGGGAGGTTTTTTGTTGGTTGGTGGTGTTGTTGGTTTGTTTTTGAGATCCATGGTGGCTCTTGAGTCTCCTTTTGAGATTCTGTCACAGCAGGCAAACTCAAGGAGTAAATGAGGGCTTGGTGCTATCAATCTCTCTTTCCTCCCAAGGAAGAATATCAAAACAGGAGGGCACCTTTCACTAAACAAAGCCCATTTCTCTGCTAATTGCAGCTGGCCCAGGGAAGCTGCATCAGCTGCATCATCATGGAATCTCTCTCTCATCTTTCTCCTCTCCTCATGGGTTCAGTCCTTCCTTCTCTCTGGCCACTCTCCAGATGGCACAGCCATAGAGTTTGTGAAAGGAGGTTTGAAACCAAAGGGCTATCTTGACCCTTCTTGATGTCATGAGAATTGTACACACTGATTCTGAATTGCTCTTGCTGATACTATGAATTAGCATTGCTCTTCAATGGAGAGTGAAATAATAAGTACTTAAGTCAGGTAGAACTCAAGCACATGAGTTTTGTATTCATGTACTTCCTGTACTAAAATAGAACTGAAAAGCAAGATAATTTTCAGTTTGACATGATCAGAAACACCAACATCTCCTCTGTTTACATTCCTTTTCTTGTTCTACTGTCTCCATGAGGCAAGTTCTGGTTTCTTGAGCAGATTAGCAACATTCTGAAGTTTTACCATTTCTGCAGTATCTGAGAACTTGTTAAAATGCAACTTTAATTCTGAACTTCCTGTGGTTATTAACTAAGCTTGAGTTCTTAGAGAAAGCAGTTTTCAGCTTAGTAACTTCTTTTTTTCCTCACATCTTGCTTTCTCAGTGCAGAAAAGTCTGAGGTTCTCAGACAGGCTTGAAAACTGAAAGTGCAGAGGTGCAAACCAAAGACTCTGCTTCTGATTCTCAAATATAAAGGGGGGAAAAGTTTTAAAAAAGGACTTTCTGACCAAATGTAATTTGCAAGCTGGAATGAATTTTGCTTAATTTATTTGTTTTGCTTTTGATAATTACACCAAATCCCTGTAATAATATATTCTACACTGAGTTACTGATATGCACTTTCAACCTCAGTCCCCAAGCCCCACTGTTGTTTCTGACTGGGAATAACAAACACACTTCCTCCTTTAACGTGCCCCTTGAGAAGTGACTAAATATAAATATTTATCGCTGCCTTCCCAGCTTGAATGCGTCGTCCCAGATGTTGATGCTGAACCCCATTTTTTCCCCCTGTTATTTCTTGTTCCTGAGGGCTGTGCAAAGCTGGCTGAGCTCAGGCTGGGACAGGAGCCTGTCCTGCTGTGAGGAATGGGCTGGTTCCAGGTGGAGAGTGGCCTCGAGATCCCTGCTAAGCCTGTAAACGACTGGACATGTAGCACAACACAAAGTGACAGAGTCTGCAGGTCAGAGAGAAAGAATGTTCTCTCCAGTGACCTCTGGGGAATGGAAGACCTGTGAGACCTGATAACACATACATCCCTTGGTCACCCTGTTTTTACAGACCTTTTCAGAACTTCTACAATTGCAGCAGGTTCTAATTTGGATTCCCAGTTTAAATCCTACTTTTCTAAATGAGTTTTTCAAAACCTGGTAATTTTAGTGTCCCTGGTGTCCAACCTGAACCACATGAGGAAATCCAAGCAGCACTCTGGCAGCCAGACAAGGCAAACAAAGTTAATTTTTTGTTTGGTTCATTGGCTGGGGTTTTTTTCCTGGTATTTGATTTTGACTTACAAAGTCACTTTACAGACAAGGAGTGCTTCAGACCTGTAGCACACTGAGAGCTCTATTAACTCATATGGCTGCTGGATGTTCATTTAGATCCAAATCACCTTAAAAATTAAGCTATCTACTTGCAGACCTTCATTCAACAGGAGCAATATTTACTTTTTTCTTACTTAATGTACACAGCATTATATATTATACGGGTAGCATGAATGGTAGATAAATCTAGGTTCTGGTTTTGACATTCAATGGTATTGCTAATAAAAGAAATATGTTTCAAACAACTTTTGTATAAATCATGGTTATTTTTGTAGAAGATTAAACAATGGTTTGGTCCCCCAGGATATTCATGAACAGAGGAAACATTAACCACAGGGTCTTAAATGTTTTATAAATCTGCAGTACATTCCTGCAATGGAAAAATAAAACCCATGATTTATAAGCCAGCAGCTCATGGTAAGATATTTACTTTTGCAGACACAGGGCTGCACATTAGGCAGGGATGGTACATTTTGTTTAGGAAACCCTGGAATATTTCTCTGATGAGTTGCATTTGTGCAGCAAGTTGCACCTCACTGTGTGTGGAGGGTAATTTTATAGTAAATACATTATTTATTTGCTTGCGTGCAACAGCTTTGTCTCTGAACTCCCAGGTTTTGGGTAGTCAGAAAACAGTGGATGCAGTGAACTTCCAAGGAAGTCCATTATTCATAAACTTTTAATGCAGGACTTTTTATGCAAATATACCATAAGGTATCCTATATAATCCAGAGTATCTGGCAATGCTAGAATGAGGCCATGTCACAGCATGATTTGAACATGTAGCAGAGGATTTCTGCATGGACTAGAAGGACAGAAAATTAACCTTGGGTTCAAAGACAACATAACCTCCACCCTGCCCTGTCAAGGTGGGGAGCAGGTTTGAAGGAGGTTCAATCTCACTTCACACTATGACACAATCTTTTCATCCTGCCCACTGACCAGTTGTGTATTTAAGGGTGGGTGAGAGCATTTGGTGTTTGTCCCTTACTAATCTGGATGATGTGGACAGTTTAGCCACCTCCACCTGCCTTGGCTCCAGGCTGATGTGATGAGCTCATGCCCATACTCATAGATTAGGGATATTAGGTCTCAGCTCCCACAGTCAGCTCTGCATAGGTGTAAGTTCAGCTACAGGAATTGTTTCCTCTCATATTTTCAAAATATGCACAATTACAAACCCCTTTCACTTTCTGTGGCAGAGAAATGACAGGAAAACCTTTGAACCTGTGAGAAAACTTCTTTTATATCATTATAAATCATAGGCAATGCTGCTATTCACTCATGCTCTATTCAGTGTCACACCCTCCCTTCATACAGTGTAAGGGAATATGCTCTGCTGGAAAAACAGGGGCATAAGGGTCAGACTGCAGAGAGGTGGCTGGAAAGCATGATTCTTATTGAGTGGAAATGCTCGGGCTTTAGGTCATCTGGTTTTCAGCCCAAACTGGAAGATGCTTCTACCAGAGGGACAGAGAAGTTCCCTGGCTGTGAGGCCCATGGCTCTTCCCTGCCGACAGGAAAGACATCTGGCCAGTCTTCCCTGTAGCTACTGCAAGGTCCCTTGTGCCCATTTCAGACAACACAGTTTTTCCATGGGCTCTGTGCTTTCGAAAAAATTCCAGCTGCTAGGGTGGGTACCTGGGACCTGCTTCTCTCAAAGGCAGGTGTGAGACCTGTCCCGAGGATCCCAGGTGTCTGTGTCCCAAGGATCCCAGGTATCCGTGTCCTGAGGATCCCAGGTGTCCGTGTCCCAAGGATCCCAGGTATCCGTGTCCTGAGGATCCCAGGTGTCCGTGTCCCAAGGATCCCAGGTATCCGTGTCCTGAGGATCCCAGGTGCTCATGTCTCAAGGATCCCAGTTGTCCTTGCCCCAAGGATCCCAGGTGTCCGTGTACCAAGGATCCCCGGTGTCCGTGTCCCGAGGATCCCAGGTGTCCGTGTCCCGAGGATCCCAGATGTCCGTGTCCCAAGGATCCCAAGTATCCATGTCCCAAAGATCCCAGGTGTCCATGTCCCGAGGATCCCAGGTGTCCATGTCCCGAGGATCCCAGGTGTCCGTGTCCCGAGGATCCCAGGTGTCCGTGTCCCAAAGATCCCAGGTGTCCATGTCCCGAGGATCCCAGGTGTCCGTGTCCCAAGGATCCCAGGTGTCCATGTCCCGAGGATCCCAGGTGTCCATGTCCCGAGGATCCCAGGTGTCCGTGTCCCAAAGATCCCAGGTGTCCTTGTCCCAAGGATCCCCGGTGTCTGTGTCCCAAAGATCCCAGGTGTCCGTGTCCCGAGGATCCCAGGTGTCCGTGTCCCAAAGATCCCAGGTGTCCGTGTCCCGAGGATCCCAGGTGTCCATGTCCCGAGGATCCCAGGTGTCCGTGTCCCAAAGATCCCAGGTGTCCGTGTCCCGAGGATCCCAGGTGTCCGTGTCCCAGGGATCCCAGGTGTCCATGTCCCGAGGATCCCAGGTGTCCGTGTCCCAAAGATCCCAGGTGTCCATGTCCCGAGGATCCCAGGTGTCCGTGTCCCAAGGATCCCCGGTGTCATTCCAGCACTGCGGCATGACGGCGAACGGGCAGCAGGGGGCGCTCCGGGACCGCGCAGCCACTGGTGCGGCGCGTGGGGCCGCTCCCGCTCTCCCGTTGAGCTCCCCATTCCCATTGAGCTCCCCATTCCCGCTCTCACATTGAGCTCCCCATTCCCGCTCTCCCGTTGAGTTCGAGTTCCCCGTTCCCACTTTCCCACTGAGTTCCCCATTCCCGCTTTCCCGTTCCATTTCCCATTCCTGTTCTCCCATTGAGTCCCCATTCCCTCTTTCCCATTGAGTTCCCCATTCCCGCTTTCCCGTTGAATTCCCTATTCCCACTTTCCCACTGAGTTCCCCATTCCCATTGAGTTCCCCATTCCTGCTCTCCCAATGAGTTCCTCATTTCCATTGAGTTCCCCATTCCCGTTGAGTTCCCCATTCCCACTTTCCCATTGAGTTCCCCATTCCTGCTCTCCCACAGAGTTCTTCATTTCCATTGAGTTCCCCATTCCCGTTGAGTTCCCCATTCCCACTTTGCCATTGAGTTCCCCATTCCTGCTCTCCCATTTTGTTCCCCATTCCCGTTGAGTTCCCCATTCCCGTTGAGTTCCCCATTCCCACGTTCCCGTTGCATTCCCCATTTCTGTGATTAGGAACAAACGCGTCCCTGTGCCTGTTCCTGCGAATACCTGTACTTACGAGAGCCTCTACACGTGAGTGCCCACACCACAGGTGTGCCCACACGTCCCTCTGCCTACAGGTACCTCCACAGACACGGTATTCCCACTCCTTCCCATCACAGAATTAAAAGTACAAAGCTCGACAATGCAAAAAGCATCAAAAGCCCAAACAAAGCAATAAAACTAAACCAAACCAACCAAACAAAAAGCAAAAATGCCCACCTCAAAGAATGAACACAAAAAAACACCAAACAGGCCATAAACATCCTTCCTTAAAGCAGGTAGGGAGGATTGGAGGTCAAGAAGCATCTGTGCAAAAATTAAAAGAGAAGTGCAAATTAAATAATATCTAAAAACCAACCTCAGCTTGATACAGTAGGACTTTGAGACATAATCAAATTAATTTAAAAGGCTGAGCCCCAAGCCTTAGGAACACAGATTATGTGCCACAATTGCATGGACTCGATTCATTTTAGCAAGTGACATCAGCTAGAAATTGAAAACCACTTTTAAAAATACCATGCAGTTGCATTTGCCAAGCTGTTGTGCTTTGCCTGACTTGCTGTGGTTTAAGATGCCTCTTTTAGGTTTTGGGAAATACAGATACAATTGTCATGTGCTGCCATCACACTGCTTAAGTCAGCCATTTATGAACTAAGAGTAATTTTGAATTAATTAAACATCAAGGTCCGTCTGTCCATTTCTGCTCCACACCCACTGGTACTGATTTGTGTGCTTCTGAGAGTGAGAGTTAAATAACTTTATTGCTGTGCTGCTGGCTGATTGATAACAGAAGGCTGCAGCTAGTGTTTTTTGTTTCCACAATACAGTATTGTTCAAGAACATAATAATTTAGAGATACTGTGAGGTCAGACCACTTACAGCTTTTTCTCTCAATAGGCAATAATCTGAAGTTTTGCCTGGAATATTTGTGGGCCTTTGTGTTTTTTAAAAGACACAAATTAATTTGAAATCCAAATTTTTCAGGGTATGGAGCAAAGCCTGATCTTAGCTATGGGCAGGCAACCAGTGCAAGGCAGACAAAGATGCTATTTCAGAATTGCTTTGATACAAACCAAAGCTTTGGCCCCATAAAGAAGCCTTTAAACATGATGCATGTATTTGCTGTGTGTGTTGTGCAGGCATCACAAAAGTAGTCATTGCATTGGTAATGTGACAGCTAAGGTAGCTGTTTTCACATTTCAGGGCTTAGCACTATCAGCAGATGCTGATGGAACAAGCCAGAAACTCAAAGCAAAGCCCAGAGCAGACAAAACACTTTTAATGAAAAATGAGAAAACCAACTTATCATTCTGATAGAGAAACAAACTTTCATGTGACAGTGGATGTTCATGTAAATAGGTTTTGAGGCTGGCAACTTTCTCAGTGGCCATCAGGAAGATGCTGCCTTCAGGTGTTCTGGTCTGGAGAGGAAAAATGAATGCTAGGAAGGAAAGGAGGAAAAGGACAACCCCATTGTACAGTTAGCTCTGCCACAGAGCTGGAAGAATTGAGAAATCTGCCCAGCAACCCTGCAAAAGAAATAGAAAACATGACAGTTGTTCATTTTTGTGTTGATAAATTCCTCAAGCAAAGGCTGGAAATTGCCAGCTGCTGGATTTACCACCAAAGCACAGCAAGCTGAGTGTTAACCCCATGCTCCTTGACATGGGCTATAGTGAGCACTTTGTTCCTCATCACTGAAAATACTGATCAGAAGTGCTGCTATCATGTCACTGGCATGGCCAGCAATGCTCAGACCTCCCCATCCACCTGCTGAACAGCCCACCCAGAAACTTAATAAAGAAACCTTTGGAGATCCCACATCTCCCTGGCTGGGTTTGGCAAATGCAGCACAGCAGGAGTATTTTTATGGGGCCTCACCTTTGACTGTGCAGTCAAACACACCCTGCTCACATTTGTGTGTTCAAAGCACCTCCCTCATCTCTGGAACAGCACGGCTGCTCCAAGACCTCTGTCCCTCAGAAGGAGCCCTGGGAACAACAGTCCCACTATCAGTGGGAGAATACCATCAAGAATTCCTTTGCTGCTGCGTTTTCCCTTTCAGAGGAGCCAGAGAAGTGGTAGCAGCAGATCAGAGGCTCCTGTGCCCAAACAAGGGCACACTTGTTGGCTTCTGGAGGTTGGCATTGCTGTTCACCCTAATTTTTGTCATAAGTGATTCATAAAGCAAGGATGGTGCCTAGAAGCATCTGAATGATCTTTGCTTGTGAAAAAAGGTAACAAAGCTTCAGCTGGTTGGCTGTGAAGGGCACAGAAATCTCTCTCTGTTAAATACTTCCTTTCAGCTGCAAAAGAAATTGTGGAGTACCATCCATGGAAGTGCTCAAGGCCAGGCTGGACAGGTCTTTGAGCCAGCTGCTCCAGTGACAGATGTCCCTGCCCACAGCAGGGGAGCTGGACTGGGTGATCTTTAAAGGCGCCTTCTGATAAAACCACTCTCTGGTTCTATGAAAACCATCTCACATGGGCCCACTGCATTTTCACTGGCTTGAATTTCCCCTGAGGCATGACCCAAGATACTTCACATAATAAGGAGAAGAGCACCCTAACAGGTGATTCCCACCTCCAGGGATAGAAAGGCTTCTCTGTGAGGGGCTGGGAGTTAAACTAATTTAATGAATTCCCAGATGTCTCTCCCTTGTGAGAGCAGTGTCAAAAATATCTGTTGGTGAACTTGGCTGAATGTATTTTAGAGTCCTGACAGTATCAGGGATAATAATCAAGGAATCACTTCTGTTGCCATACCTGTGCTGTGCTCATGTCCACAGTCACATCCATGTCTGGATATGACTCTTCAGGTGCTCAATCTTGAATTTATTTTGTGTATGGAGCTGTTGGTATTCTAGGAACTACAACAAAACAAGTTAATTCATTTCAGAGAGGTCCTTGAAGAGCCTGGGGATCAAGCAGTGATGAGTCAAGTCCTACAGTATCTACTCTGCTATTTTCTCCATCAATTTCCACTACTTGCTCTGAACTGTACACTGTGAATGGTACCTTATCTCTTAAAAGTAGCATTTTTGCTATAGGAAAAAGGCCCACAAGGTGGCTCAGGTGGAAAAGAAATGCAGAGTTTTTGATCTCTGGCTTGCACAGGTATATATTCTGACTGGGACAGACAGTGCTACTCTAGAACAGCTGTTTGAGACTGTCCCAAGAGATGTGTTGATTTGAATTCAGCTAAAGAGGAAGAGGTGCAGAGTACCAAACCAGTGGCAATCAGTGCTGAGGGGACCTCACACTTAGAGACCAAGAGCTGACACACAGAGAAAATTGTATCCTTGTGATCCAGATCTTAGGACTTAGCCCTTCTGACTTTCCCACAAGAAGCTTCTCCAAAAATTAAATGTACCCAAGACTGAAAACCACATCTTTCAGCATTTTTTTAGTCAGTCAAGGGAGTTTCTGTTGAACCAAGAGGTGCCTCTCAAGTTTGGCAAATGCTTTTAAAGCTTCTGAAGTAACTTGTATTATTGTAAGAGATTTGCAAATCAAAAATCCAGAATCACAGAATCACAGAATCTCAATACTGGGTAATTCAGGATTTCTATGGCATAGAATCATAAAGTAATTTAGGTTGGAAAATGCCTTTTAGATTGAGTCCAACTCAAGATTGCCAATTCCACCAGTAAACCATGGGGCCAAGTGCCTACACTTGATTTGAAGGTTTGCATTGCCTGACCAGGGCAGTACTGCAGTTATCTGACAGTTTGCTTTGTGCTTGCATAAAACAGAATCCCAATAGGTAGCTATTTATCCTCTTTGCTAACAACTGTGGGTTGAAAGATCACCAGGTGGAGAGTTTGGTAAAATGAGACTACTCCTTAGTTAGCAAAGACAAATACTTACCCTCTGACCCACATGGTTCCAACTACAATATGCAAAGCTTTTCAGATGAAGCATCACAGTGCCTCATGTAACTTCCCTGACACAAATGTAAATGGTCTAGGCAATGGCCTTTCTGTCTTAAATGCCTTGTTAAATGTCTCTTTTTAGTTACCAAATTCCTTGCAAAGAAGCAGAATAGCGATTCTTGCTGATGTGGAATAACAATTTCTCAAACCTGCTGAAAAGAGAGTGACAACACATCGAGCCTCAAAGTTTAGAGAGCAATTGCCAGTGTTGTATTTTGGACAGAGAGTCCTTCAGGATATCAGTTTCACTAAAAGGAAACAAGCATCTATGCCTATTATGCTCAACACATCACTGAAAAAGGCAGCACTAGAACCAGACAACTTTTTGCCATCCCCAGTGCAGATGGTGTGAAGGATGCCTCACTGGGATGCACCACTAGCTCAGCTGTGTTCTCACACACCCATTTTCATTCCTGCAGCAAGAACAGGCACCTGCCTTCACCAGCCTCTCTCCAAATGCAAAGAGGCAGGTCAAGGAAAGCTAGCTCCCAGCACTGGAGCTCTCTTCCCTAGCAAACTGACTTGCTAAGTGTTTTTAAGGATGCCTCCTTCAAAATCTCCTAAAGTGCTCACCTTCCATTCTCACACGTACACCAAGATATTTCTTACCAGTACAGCAGGAGAGAGAGGTAAAAGATACAGGACATTGATCACAAAACATTCCAACAGATACACCAAGACTCGAGAGACAAGAATATTTTCATCCTGGTGAGTCTGCAGTATTCCCATTTGATGGTTCACCCCTGCCCTTTGAACACTGAGAGGGTTCAGCAGGCAGGAAGCCAGGACACCAAGCAAGGGGGTGCTGAGGGCCATGAACCACATCTGCTGGTCCCAGCCCTGCTGCTGTGGCACCCAGACCTGTTCCAGCCCCTGCTCCACTGATGCCCCATGACTGCCTCAGAGTGATGCCCTCCCTGAAGTTCTCTTGCCCAACATAAAACTGTTCTGCTTTATGCTAGCACTCATTACTTTGCTCTACTGATTTGTTTTAGGGGGTCATGACAACCTCTTCATTTTATAACCAAGCCAGTTAGCAGAGCTGGATGAAAAATTGGCCACTTACATTATAAAATTGTAGTTTTTCAAGAGCTGCTTCAAAACCAAAGCCCTATGCCAAATGCATTTAGATGAGATTAACTAATTTTTCCTAGCATTTTCTAGGTAGTATTTCCATAAAAGCAACACTATGAGATAGTAAGGATGCTGAGATCTGATAAATGACCAAAATAAGGGTGACTTAGAAATTACATTTCCCACAGATGAAAGAAATTAATCAAGCTGAACTTATCTCAAGAACTGAGCTCCTATTAGATACATCAAAAAAGCAAAGCTCTTCATATGAAGGCAGTAACTGCTCTCAATAGCCATGGAGTTTCCCTGAATTGAATTTTGGGCAAAAAAGAAGACTTTACAGGATATCTGTATATTTTAGTTAAAGTGATCCAGACTGGCTCCAGCCACCCATGATCTCTGGTGGGAGCTCTCATCTCCATGGAGACTGATAACCTAGCTGGGGGATACCATGTCCCAAAATAATTTTTCTTTCCCATACAACTCTTTCTGGTTATATATTTTACCCAACTGTCCATGTCCCCAGCTTGTGGCCAAGCTCTGAAACTGCTCTGCCAGAAGCTGGAGATGACTGGTCCCTGGGGAGGCTTTCAGACCTGTCTCAAAATACTAAATGTGGTACCAAAAAGTGGACATAAAAATAAAACTATATATTTTATGTAACTTGTCTAATTACAGACATTCTTCAGTTACAAATCTTGTGGCAGCTGAGGATCTGGCACTTTGCATGCAGAAAGGACAGGTTGAGTCTTAAAATATTTACAAAGCTTCCAGGTAATGACTAAAAGATGTAAGTGCCACACCTGAGGCATAAACAAATTGAATCATATTTCACATTTCCTGAAATAGCCATCATTTCCAGTTAAGTGATAATTGACTGAAGTCTCTGGATATTCTGGGCATATTAGTTTCACTCTTTACAGAATTAATATTTCTTGAAGTTTTTTGCATTATTAAAGATAGAGTTGCTTTTTGTGTTTTCATGCAATCTTTGTTCACACAGTCCATAGATTTAAAGAATGTTTTTTACTCAAGATCAGATGGGTTCTGAGCTCTTCAGTAAGTGTCAGGGGATTTTTCCTGATGGGTGCATTCCCAGGGCATATGAGAATGAGTTAACACAGAGCCACTTGCCAACTTGGAACATAGGAAATGATGGATCAGTGTCCTAAATCAGCATACATCACAGCAATCACATAAACCAGGTATGAGTTGGATGATGAATTATATAATTCACAGCATGCAAAAAGTTGTTTAACTTTTTTCGTCCCCCAAACTGAGGGTTAACAGTAAATGGTCAAAAGTTAATGCAGTGTATCAGATCTTCTTTAGAACAACATTAAAATCTTAAATACAAAGTGTCATGGGTAGTAAAGACAACACTAAGTGTTTTGAGCTAAGAAATTGTAAGGAAAATAAAGGAGTTTAGTTATATTTCTCCCAAGAAATTCTTCTTTTCCATATATTAATCACATCTAGGCAATTCCTAGCTTAGCAGTACATTCAAAGTAGATTACTTGAAACCAAATTTGAAGTTCATTCAAATTCAGCTCTTTTCTATACCATAGAAAAGTATAAGGGCTGATCTTTAAATTAAATGCTTTCCTCCATAAAGAAAAACCAGTAGCCTCTATATGCAAGAATGCAGTTAAAATACTGGCACTAGCAAAGGATTTCTCAGATTTTTTTCCATATTTCTAGAGTTTCACTGGAAAATATGCTGTCTGACCTCCTGAGGGAGCAAAGCATCTTCTCCACAAATTATGTTGGAGAGCTTGGAAGGAAAGCAGCCATTTGCTTCAGTGTTGTGCTCTGTGGGTTGCTAATTTGAGTTTCTGCAAAATGGAACCAGTTTCTAGTGCCTCAAATGATTCCTATCAAGTGCTGACATTTCCAGATAAGGAGAACATTAACTCCTGTGTTGTCTTTCTCTGCAGCTTCAGCAGGCTGGTTCTTAGCCCTCTGTTTACCAATATCACTGCATATTTACAGTAGCTTTTGTTCTCAGTGCCAAGTGGCTAGAATTACTGGGAGGATTCCTACACTGTAGGGAAGAACATGTTTTTTTTATGAGACAGAAGCAGTCCAGCAGAAGAATTGAGAAAGTAACTTTTATAGGCCTTGAGGTGAGGAATAGTGAGTGTTACAAGGATTATTTAATGGGGTGAAGTCCCTTCAGGGATCTGAAACCCTCAAGAGGCTGTTGAAAGAAAGAAATTAATTCAAGAATGTCTGCTATAGGCAGAGGGGGTTTCTCTGGTGGCTGAGTGGGAGGCAGAGATGTGATGGTGCTCTCAGCTATGAGAAGTGGGCATGGCTGAGCAGTGGGAGCCCAGGACCCCCCTTTGCTGATGGTCCTGGTGACAATCATGGCTTTGAAGATCAGTGACTTAAGGTATGGCATGGTCTTTGTCCCAGTGATGCTCCAACCCAGTTGAACTAGCACTGATCTTGCCTGGTACACACATCCCAGCTCCTTGGGAATAAGTGGATGCACAGAATTAATGCCAAACCCACAAGCTGCACTAATTTCATAATGACCTGCTGAAGGATCTTGATCAGCTTCAGCAAGAGCTGGTGAGAGACTCAGCATGAAAACTGACAAAGGCCACCCTGCCTTCACATCATTCTTCCCCAAGAAATTCTGCTGGGGTTTCTCAGAGATAAAAAAGGCACCTACAGGATTTTGCCTTTGGTAATTAAGTATCACTTCTAATTGAGTTCATTCACTGCAACAAAAAAATAAAAGCAGCCCCTTCCCAATTAATGTGAGGAGAGGTGGCATTTCATCACTTGTGAAATGAGCTTAATAACATCTAATGATCACTTAATACTCTTATTGCTGGTTGACCACGAAATAAAGCCAGGTTGATTAGGATTAGTGGCTTAATGCCAAGGATAGCTGGGCTTGAAGATGGCCACTTTAATTTTCAGAGTCCATTATTACTACTAGGATCTGGTGGTGTTATTTCTATACCAGCACAAGGGAGCCTTTGTTATTTACCACTGCATAAGTACGTGACAAAATTGTGACTATTGCCACAGGCAGTTTGCCACTGTGGGGGAAAACACCCTAATGGCCTGGAGGATTGGGGTACTACTTACCCCAGATTTTAAAACATTATTATTAATTATTACTATAATCATCATCATTATTATTGTTATTATTATTACCAACATGGACTGGATTTTTCTCAGTTCAACAGATACCCATCAACAAAAGGACTAAAGGACAAATGAAGCAAGAAGTTACAGAGCAGATTAACTGCATTAATGGTAGGTAATGAACACTCAGTCCTGTGAATTGTCTTTTGAGTTTTGAGTTTCAGCTGTCCTCTGTGTTTTAAATAGTTTATTGTGTTCATCACTTTGTTACTTTTTTTAAGGTGAAAAATAAACAAACCCTTCTCAAAGCAGACCATACTGTGACATATGTATATAGAGCTCTTGAGGATGAGCACATTTATCTTGTTTTCTGGTTCAGTTTTGAAAATTCGTTGTCCACTGTTTGCTGTTGTCCCTACCCTGCTCCCACCAGCATGACTGTAAGCTCCAAAGGGAGAGCTGCACATCGACATCTGGGGCAGAATGAATTTTCAAGGTGTGCACAGTGTTTGGGCATGTGAGCAAGGGCCCTGAAAAAATAGTGTCATCCACTCACAATGTACATTTTTTCTGATTTGAGCTGCATCAGAAGCAAAAGTGATTCAAAAAGCAGTTTGCTTCTGCACAAGGATCAGTTTCCTCTACTGTTTGACTGGCATTTAAACAAAGGCTGGCTTTGCAGGGTGGCCCTTATTACATCATACAAACCAACCATCAATGTCACTTACTGCAGAACATTGCTGCACAACCTTCACTAATGAACAGAAGCAGCCAAATTCCTCCTAACACTGAGGAAGGAAATATTTCTCTACATCTGATGTCTTTCACTTCTCCTGTTCTGAGTTATAAATATTCTGGTGCATGAGCTCAGAAGAATAATGTTCATAGTACAAATAACTAAAGCTAAGGATCTTTACATTTAAAGGTAAAGAATCATTTCTTTTGGAATGTAAAGTGTGGGGGCTTTTTCTTTCATTTTGTTTAGCAGGTTTCAAACGTGAACAAAACCTTCTATGAAGGAATTGAGATTATGGGGTTGTGGTTTTAATTTCAAACCTAGAAACTCAGGTATGGATTTCTATCCAATTTTACAGTAAAAGGAGGGGGGGTGATGAACCCTGTAACTCTGAATTATGTCGGTAAAACCCCTCTCATTGATCATTCTCTTTTCCAGCAAACTCATCAGTGCTGGGGTTTCTTTTGTCTTCTGTGCAACTCCACCATTAAGAAACTTTTCTGATTGCACTGTTCAAATCCAGACAGGGAATCTGAGATTTTATTGTTCCCCTTTTGCTAGGCTGTGGTTAGTAATGGCTTAAGCAATGTTTCATAACCCATTTGTATCTAGTATCTATCTCCTTGAAAAAGACAAGTTTGACCCTTTTTTTTTTTTTTTTTTTTTTTTCACAAAATAACTTCTCAATTTGTCTCTTCTTGGCAGAGTTGTACTGATTTAAACACAAGAATAAGAAATTAAGCAAACACAGGGAGGATCAGTTTTGAGTAACTGAACACTTGCAATACAATGCAGACACCTCTTTGTTCTGAAAGTGCTAAAGTAAAAAGACAGATTTTTGCTTTGTTTGCCCATAAAACAATTTTAAGAAGAAATACTAAGAAAATTATGAGATGTATCAGCATTAAATATCTCTGGCATATTGAGGGATTTATTCATTAGGGACAGTATGACACACAAATTCAGGACTGGTAAGATTATTGGTGCCAATCTTGCCCATGGCCATGTGCACGACTGTCTTGTTTCTGCAACTATTTAGCAGGGAGCCTTTCTCACCCTCCTTTTAAATTTTTATCTGCTAAAACACTGCAGGCCAAAACCAGTCATTTTGTATTTGGCTGTTGCCTGCTACCATTCCTTCCTTTTCCAGCTTAACCCCTGTGGTGCCTTCTCTACTTTTTCCTCTGGTGTTCACATTAGAATAGATGGTGTTTAACATTCTGCACTTTTGAATGGGGATTATGACTGTTGAAAAGCAAAACCTGTAACTACTTTAAATGGGCTACAACACAATATGCAGATTTAACAAGATGTATATCACTGGTTTCACAGTTCCTCATTCAAATGCCTGCAAAGGTGCTTTTTTCCTAGGCACCAGCTTTGCCCAGTCACCAGCTCCAAAACCCAAAAAGCAGCTCCTGTTGGTGTGTGGCACATCAGTGCTCCAGCAAAGTGAGAAGCAGTTCCTTTAAAAGAGAGGGCTATTGGCACTTCAGCACAAAGCAGGAATAAAAACAAGTTGTCTCAAACAAGTTCTATCAGGAGAAGGCTTGATGATGTTAATTATGAGCCTACACAAACACTTGAGACTATGCATGACTGTTAATGCACAATGGACTGTCCACATCTTCAGTGCAAGGCTTGGACACAGATCAAGCATAGAAACTCACTTGTGTTTTCAGCTTGTGCAATCACTTATTTCTTCATTTCAAGTCAATATAAACTGCCTCCAGCCTTTCTTAAGTTTGTCACCCCCTAAATAACTTTTCTCACTCTTCAAGCATTCCTCTAAAATACTGTGGGGATGGCCATTTTAATGGCTTTGAAAGAAATCCCAACAATTCCAAAGACACCTCCACTGGAGGTGCTGTGGGCAATACATCACCAGTGCATCCTTCTGTAAGACCTGCTCCAGAGCTGCAGCCCAGCTTGCTGCCTGTGCTGTGTCCCCCCTAAATTACAGTGTATGTGGTCTGAGGGAGAATGGTAAGCATGTAATCCAGGTCCAGATTTTGCTCCACAGCAGTTGTGTTAAGCATTCTAGAGAGTAAATACCTCTCCAGTTATATTCAACCTGCACATCTAGAATGCACAATTGCCAATTTAAGTAGTATTTTCCAGTTCATTTAAGTGAGCACAAAGAATGAGTTACACCAAACTACAGAAAACATTGGTTCATGAATAGACATGAAATTTTCATGCTTATGGATTAAAGCCAACCTTGCTTTTCTGTTAGAATGTATCAGCAATTTCAACAGTTTTATCACAGAAAACTGCCCAGTCCCGCTGGCTGGGATGTGTTTTGTGCTTCTCACCATCATGTACCATAACTGTGTCTTTATCAACAAATGCCTTCAGTTCTTCACTCATTTTATTAAAACCTGGCTCCCACAAATCCTTGGCACCTTCACAGCCTTGCCTGGCAATTGATGATTCAAACAGCCACATGAGACATGAACTTCCTCACACACTCTGCTGCTCTCAGTGGCTTTGCATCCCCTCCCTGAGTGCCAGATCTCCAGCCATCACACCTCCTCCTTAACTCCACACCACCCAGCTTCTAACCCCCTTGTTCTGGGTTGAACAAGACCCTATCATCCTTTAATTTCTATCCAAACCTGCTCAGAGCCTCTACTCAACCCCTGTTGTCCCCCAGTTCTATAATTTAGGATATTCATGCTAAAAAACTCTATTAGATTGGGCCAAATGGAAATAACAAATATTCTCTGTTGGAGACATCACAGCCAAACTGCATCTCCCAAACTCTGATACTCCAAGCACTCAGAAAATCTAGCTGTGTGCCTTTCTCCCAAAATGTCCTTCATGTGTTTGTTCTATATTTAACTTTTCCTCCCTATTTGATGAAAATTTTTGTGCAATTAAAAAAACCCTCCATCAGCTAGATGGCAAATCCACTCCTGGGTTTCCCCAGGACTGCAGTGGTTCACAGTATTAACCTTACTTACCTCCCAGATTCTATACAGTGTAAGTCACGAGAAGTTTCCCCAGGCTTGTGAAAGCATCCTTTAATACTTTCCTATTTTTCCCCCTTATTCTCAAGGGAATACAGTGCCCTGGACTAGATGGTTACTTTGCAAGTGCTCACTGCCCAAAAAGTTCCCCAAGCTGGCAGCACTGCCATCCTTTGCCCAGTGCTACACACACATCCCTCCTCCCCTGCATGCAGCCACTTTATTACCTGTGCTGTAATAAAATCTTATCTCAAAAATACAGACATATTAATGTCTGCAGTGAAGTACCTTCAGACCATGCAAAATCTATGTTCAAGAGATCCCTTCTGTATTCCATGCACTTGAAAAAACTTCATAAACATCATAATCAAAACCCATGCATTTCACATCCATATATATGTATTTATATGCATATATTTAGATAATCATATATAATTCAACTTTTTTCCACCCCAAAATAACAGTTTATGAAGCAGAATAAATAGCATCAATTTGGCAAACCATGATCCGACAACAAGTCCTCTCACTAATGTTTTTTATTCTTAGTGCAGGGAAATAATGTCAGTCTGGAGACTGTAAAATCCATTTGTAGCTCAAAGTATTTTATTAGGTTTCTTCTCACATTCAATAACTTTGAATGTGGCAAAATGACAACATCTCCTTAGAAGTTTTACACAGCTAGCAGTACTTCTACTTACTGTCTCATACACTGAAACAGTGACTGTCACCAGTATATCTGTCTTTGTACATCAGAAGGGAGCAGAACAGAATAATTTAAGCTAGAAAAGATCTTTAAAAATCATCAAGTCCAACTGTTAATCCAGCACTGCCAAGTCCACCACTAAACCACATCCCCAAGCACCACAACTACACATCTTGGCAACTGCAGCACTTCCCTGGGCAGCCTGTTCCAATGCCTGACAGCCCTTTCAGTGAAGATTTTTTTCCTAATATCCAATCTTAACCTCCTCTGGGACAACTTGAGGCCATTTCCTTTTGTCCTATCACTTGTCACTTGGGAGAAGAGACTGACCCCCACCTTGCTACAGACTCCTTTCTGTCACAGAGAAAATGTGATTATACAAAACTCAGCACTTTGACATTATCCTTAAAACAAGATGCCAATTTAGCATAATTTAAACACAAAGATTCCAAAGCACTGAGACAAAGATGGGCATGGGCCTGCAATACAAACTTTCACTGCTTTCACCAGCCTTGATGCTGCTTACTCTACATGGCAAGTGGTCCATATAAAGCTGAAGAAAGCATCTCAGCACTTAATGCTGTGAGCATAGGCAGCTATGCTGCCCATGCCCTTTCTTCATTTATACCCAACCACCAAAAGTTGCCTTTACATCTTCCCATTCTGTTTGCTTCATCCCAATTATGATTATATTTAACACCAAAATTTAAACAATATGGTTCAGACAAGTGAACCAATCCAGAACTGGATGTTTAACATTAAGCCAAGAACATACAGTTTGAGTAATGAAGTATTTTAAAGACAGAATTCGATTTTCATTGTATTTTTATTCTTGCTTCTTAATCAAACCCACATGGAATGCATTGTATTTAATGAAACTACAAGATTAATATTTCAACAAACCAGCCAGTACATAAGCCCACAACTGAGCATAAGTTGAAGAGGTTATTTTAAAATATTTTTGAAAAAGCCCTTTATGAGAGAAGCATCCTCTTGGCAGACTTGGGCCTGCTTTCTCTTCTCTTTCAGGAGTGATGTCTCCTTGAACTGAGTTTTGTCTCCATGCTACTCCCTGCTTTTCAGTTCTGGTCTGGATTTGACTAGCTAAGAACAAGTGAGGTCAGAAACCAAAGCTGTTGTCATCCATTTAATTCCTTACAATGCTGTTATCTGAAAATTTTACTGTGGAGGACTTGTGAGCCTTCCCTCCTTGTTTAGGACTCTACCAGTATTGATTCTTTGCTGTGCAGTGGTTAAGCACAGTTCCTCTTTCTTGGCAGCATGTCCTCTTTCTCTCTAAAGAGACAGTTAACTACAGTTTTCCAGTAATTGTTTATGAGTACTGCAGGTCCTCATTGGGTTATCTAACATATTTGAACTAATGAATTTGTATTATATATATATATATATAAGCCATAAGAATCCAGGATTTGAAGTCCACTTTTAATTTCAAATTAACACACAACATAAATTTAAGTCCCATATTACATAATTATAGTACTTTATGAAAGTTATGTTTCAGGTACTTATTAAAATATCTCAGAGGGCACGAGCTCCTCTCACACAGTGTGAGTGTACATAAGGCTCCCAAATTAGTTTGGTTAATGCAGAGTCCAGCAGCTTAACATCTAGAAAAGTACTTAACAAGTCATGGTCACATGGACATTAAATTTTACAGCCTCTTCCATCCACTACCCTCTGCCTTGTCTTCTCCCCATTTTTTCTTCTCTTCCCAGATGTAGCTGCATCCCTCAAGCCATACCTACAGGAGAGTGCAGCATGTTGCACAGGAGCAGAAAAGCAAATATTCCCCAGCATACTTGCTCTTCAAGGCAAGGACTACACGAGTTTCACAACTAGTGTGAAATGCACCTTTTCCCCAAGCCTTGCTCTACACTATCAGCTTCTTTCCTTGATGGCTGTGTTGGGGGGGTTACAGTGATGCAGCTCCCTGAAGACTAAACATGAGTGACCTAGAAAAGGAGCCAAGCAGATATTCTTTACTGTTTGGAGACTTCATATCTACCCGACATCTTCCACTGCAAGAAGTGCTTCCCTCACCCACACTTCTGCCCTGGCAAGATCCTTCCCTCTGTATGGAATTGTTTGCCACACTTTTCCCACCTCAGCACAGCTCCTTTTCCTTGTAGAAGGGGCAAGAAGCAAGTCTCACTGGCACTGGAGCCATTTGGTTAAGAGCTGCTCTCGTACTAGGAACATTCTGTCAGTCTATTAACATCACTGCACTGGGAAGGAGTCATGCAAAAGAAATCTCTGAGCTTCAGTTCCTTCCTCAGGCCCAACTTAAGAGCAAAACCATACTTTCAGGAGGATAGGAGTCACTAGGAAAATGAGATTCCCTCTGCATTAAACACATATTTAATACTGTACTTGACTACTTACGTGGGTTAAAGAAAGAACATGCTTCTGAGAGGATTCATTTTTTTAAAACACTCAAGCTAAGTAACACTAGAGTCAAAGGCAATCACTATGTGCCTTACATTACATTTATTCAGATTAATATTGATCTTCTGTAACCCCTCTCCCCCTCTGCTTTGTTAATGAAAGGAAAATTCATGTGCCAGTAAGTAGCAAGAAGAAACTGAGAACAGGGAGGACACAGAATGAAAGGTAAAAGAGTTCTCTGCATATAAAGTGAGGAAAAGAATTGCAGAACCACAGAATGGTTCAGGTTGGAAAGGAACCCCAGAGGTAATTTGGTCCAACCCTATGCTTAGGAAGGGCAGACTGCCCAGAACTGTATCCAGGCAGCTTTAGGATATCCTCAAATATGGAGACTTTGCAACCCCTCTGGTTAAGCTGTAAAAACTTCTGTTTGCCTAAATGGCACTACTTGCACAACTTAAATGTGCTACTGCCATTATTTTGAGTCTCCCATACTGTTAATGATGTTTCCAAAACTAGTGCTGCTGGATTTTAGTCAACATTCAATATTGTCAATATATTCAATATTCAGCATTGAGACTTACTTTCATTAAAAGAAGAAATTCCTCCTTTGACTACAGCTGGAGAACATTTGTAAGAGCTCTGTAACAGAACAAGCATTGGTGCAAGAATGTAGTTTTCCAAAACTTGAAAGGTAACAGCCACCAGACAGAGTAAAAACTCATTGCACAAATAGGCAGTATTGCCTCACAGCCCAGCTGGACTCAAAATAAAGTGGCAATCATTCACCAATAGTCCCATGTTTTCTCACAAGGCCCAGGATCCTGTATGCTCATTTCACCAAGATACTACATAGATACATATATAATTCAGCAAGTAATTACTTTGAGTTGGCTATATGACGCCAAATTTCAGCTCCCTCACTCTGCAGCTAATTAGGATGTGGTTTAAGCACACTACCTCTAATATTTTAAATACAGGCTCAACCACTCCAAGCTATCTTCAATAGTATTAGCACCAGTATTCCAAAAAGTAAATCCTGGTGATAGCAAAGATTATTTGCAGAGTACAGTCAGCACAATGGCCACCTGGCTCACTTCTACTTTGCCAGTTACACAATGTAAGAAAATAGCCTTATTTGAATAGCATTTGTCAAATCTTTTAAACTTTTACTTCCCTCACGAAATAAAAAAATACACCTTGGATTGCTCTGCAGTTCCAGTTTGCCCTTCTAAGAAGGCACTTATTTATAGCTCAATGTCCTGTTTCTAGCAGGACCAGGTTCACCTCCTCTGGCTCCAGCTGCAAGGCAAACCCTTGACCTCATGGTGCCATTAACTCACCTCAAATACTGCAACTCTGCTTCCCATTCTGCAGCTGACAGATGCACGTGGCCTTGTGCTGGTAATTTAGGTGTCCTGCAAAACATTTCTATCCTGCTGTCCCAAGATCTTGGGAAAAGACCACTGCTACCACCACAAGCAAAATAAACAAGACTCCAGGAGCTGCTGCTCTAGGTGGGTTTTCAGGACACTTCACTTTGTGTGGATCTGGAGACGTTTCCTGAATACAGCTGCCCAGGCAGCAGATAAATATAAACATACCAGAGTTTTTGGTAGTCAGCTCATGACTTCCAACACTTTATTTGTGTTTCATTGAACTCTATGGTCTATTTATAAATTGTTTATCATACAGTTGCTAGAAGTCAGTAAATCTACTTCTGTTTCTAATAAAATAGAACAACTTAGTTCCACGAAAATACACATTAAAGGTTAGTCCTTTTTGTCTCTACTAATAGCATTTTTTGGTACAAGTTACATTTTTTGCTTAAAACTTCAGCTCAAAATCCAGTCTCTGGAAGCTACTCGAGTAAGCACATTCCTCAAGTCTATCAGGTCCTGTGGCATCCTGAGACTAACCAGCTACAGGCTGTGCAGCTTGCCTTTACTCTATATTCCCTATACTCTTAATTATTCTCCCTTCACAAAAAAACCCAAACACTTGGACTTGCACACTGGCTCATCATCACTCCCAGCAGTGCAAGACATGCCAAAATCTTGGCATTTGAGATCCCAACCTGGAAAAGAAGGCATGAGATACCACCTTCTGTATTCGAAAATTCCAAGATGTCTCTTTCAAACTTCTGAATTCAAACTTCAGCACCTCTGTACAGATTTCAAGCACGTACATATAGCTGAATCAATATATACAGGGAGTCTGGGCCACACTCAGATCCATTCAGCTTCAACCTTCAGAGTACTTGACAGCAAACTCCTTTCCTGTTCTCCACTTTGCAGAACAATAAATAGGCTGGTATCGTTTCCTTTGCCTCTGCCCCTTCAAATAACAGACTTGCACTGTTTTGGAAATCAGTGTAATTTACTCAGCATGCTCATTTGCCACTCTTCCAATGAGGGTAGGACTGTAACTGGAATAGACACTCTGAAGTGTCAAAAAGCACTAAAAAATAAAGCAGCAGTTTAGAGTACATCTACAGCAATGCACTGTAAGAGATGCAGACAATGCCAAGCAGTCATTGGAAAATAACATGTATGAATGCATTTACACACTCTGGCATTCAGACTCCATACCAAATAGCATCTCCAGTTATTTTTCTGTTTCCATTTCCTGCACCATCTCCATCAAACACTACTGTTAATAGGTTAGCCAAGCCAAAGCTTCACCTCCCGTTCAAGGCCCCAAGCACTGCTACACACCTCCAGCTTGCTTCTGAAGTCTTACACTGCAAAGAAGTGAGAAAGTTCAAATGCCAGGGTACTGTCAGATCACATACATTTCAGTGCAAGAATAAAGCACTGAAAAATCGGAAGCACTAAGCTCTTCTCTAGTCCTATCTGAAGGCCACATCATTTCCTGTATCAAAGCAGAAGTGTCACCAAAAGGTCACTATTCAAGAATTACTTGTAGGACAAGAGGTACAACATGCTGCACACATGTGGCAAGGCTACCAAGAGGCCAAGCAATACTCACCATACCTTCAGAACTGGTCAGCTTGACCACCAGGGAAGTAAAGCAGGCAAAAAATTGGCTCTACCTGTAATGTTTTAAAGTAAAGCAGACAATTCCTTATTCCCACTGCAGGTGGACACAGATTTGCTATCTGCCATAACACCCAGTCCACTACAAGAGGTTTCAGGATCCTGCCCCCCCTCCCCCCATTCTGGGCTGAATTTATACTGCAGTAAGCTGAGATCCACACGTTACACTTACCCCAAAAGAACGAGCCTATGCTCCAGCCTGTGGGTTTCCAGAACTCGAAGAATCTATAAGGAGTTTTAGCCACCAAATCTTGAGTATCTAAGAAGCCTTTATATGATCTACTGTGCCACCACCAACCCCCCCAACACTCCAGAAGGCTATTTAGTACAAAAATTGGTAACTACAATTTGCATTACATATCCTGCTAGGCAGGAACCACCCCTAAACTAAATACAGTGGGCCTTCAGCCCTGACAGCACAAGGTGTTTCCCTATAACCACACTGATTAAACAGTTTGCAGGCACCAGACCTCCAAGTCCTTTTTAGCAGACGTCACACTGCACAACATAAAGCAGCAGGCAATTGGCCAAAAATGGTTAGCAAAAAGGATTCCTTAAACCTCCAGCATCCAAATATAGCCCTAGCTGGTCACATGGGCTGCCATACAGTAAGTGCTCCTCACTTTACCTACCCTTTGATTAAACGTTTTGAGCTAAAAAGCATGTACTTAGAATAGCATTTCAGCTTCCAGCCCAATTCCATGAACCGTATAATCTTGCTGTACCTTCCACATTCAGACTGGCAGAAAGGAAAAGTTGATTCAGGTTTCTAGTGAGCTCAAGGGAAATGATTAGCTAGAAGAAGCTAACAGAATATGTAACATATTCTAACATATATGTATGTACACGCCTATTTACATGTGTGTATACATATAAAAATAAAAAGCAACATATCTGCCATACAATGCAGCTGCTGTAAAATACTTCATTATTAGGATTCTCCATGGCACATACTTGTCTTTAAATACATACCTTATTCCATCTGGCCTCTAGCAATACGTCTTTTTCATATTGCTCTCATTATGATAAAAGCAGATCAGCTGATTACATCCATCTCACAAGAACCCCACAGCTTAGTTTAGACATCAAGAAACTCTGCAAAATTTCTGAAGAAAGGCAGGCCAGCTGCTGTACTGCTGCCAGGTGTTAACCTGAACTGAAGAAAGTTGACCTTGGCCCTTCCTTTCTCAGCCCTTAAAGCCACTGTCCAAGTTAAGCATTGTGCAGGTGTCAAGTAAGTTTACATTATAAAACCTTTCAACTGCACTAATAAATACAACAGTCTTTTCCTTCCAAAGCCTTCCCCCCACTATCAGTGGGGAAGAAGCCTTGCAGTACTCACTCACAGCAAACCTTGTGTTCTTTGAGTGTGCAGGGGCTTGAAGTTGAAGGTATTACTGAACTGAAGTTGGAAGTCTGAGATTCCTGAAGAGGAAAGCAGCCCAGTACCAGAGGCAAGGCCTAAACCCTGACTTAGCACACTTACTGACTGCATTGTGTTACAGCAGGGCTCGGTGGCACAGATTTTTGCTAGAAGCGTGGAGCCTTTTATCAAGCTCAAGCCCCCAGTTAAGCTGCCATACCCTGTCTCACATTTAAAAGAAAGCACAATTAGGCACAGCATCGAGCACGTTCACATTCCCACCACCGGCTCAGCTGCACCGAGCACCAGTTAGTTTCACATTTACATCGGCAGCCAGGCCGGCCTGACTGCACTGAAATAACCCGCAGCACCCAGATGTTGCGCTATTTTTACCCTGGAAAAGAAAAAAAAAAGGACACCCAACAAAACTTGAGAGCGGGAGGCCACGACAGCACACTTTATTCCGAGGCTGCAGCGCAGGTCCGGGCGCTCGGCAGCGCCGGGCTCGCCATCCCCGCAGTGACGTGTCCACCTGAGGCTCCGGGGCCGCCGCCGCCGCCGGAGACAAAGTTCTGTAGTGCACTGACTGCTATCGTACCCAGAGTCGGAGTGTCACAGAACTTTGCTTCCGGAGGCTCCAGTCCTCCGCCGGTACCGGCGCCGGCCAGCACAAGTTTCCCCGCCTGGGAAGGGAAGGCGCACAGGGTTAGAGGTGGGGAAGGGAGCCCCCTCCTCCTCCGCGGCTCGGCGGGAGACCCGCTGCCCGGGGAAGAGGGAGAAGGAGGCGAACAGATTTTTTTTTTTTCCTTTTTCTTTCTTTCTTTTTTTTTTTTTAATAAATACCCCAAACGCATCCCCCCCGCACACCTCCCCCAAGCCGCAGCTAACGGGCCGCCCCGCCACAGCCGCGGCCGAGCGGCGCCCGGAGCGCTGCGGTGCGGCCGGCGGGGAACGGCGGCTGCCGCTGCCAGCCGCGGCCCCGCGGGACCCCGGGCATCCCCCCGCGGGCGGCACCGAGCGGCGCCCCCCGCCCGCCAGCCCTTCCCCGCCGCCCGGCGCAACAGGTCCGGCCCGCCCGGAGCCGCCCGCAGTCCCCGCGGCCCGTCCGCTCCGGCCGCGTCCCGCCGGGCGCCGCTGCGGCCGCTGTCGCCCGCCCGCCCGCGCCGCGCGCCCGCCGCTCCATCTTGACTTTTGCCGACGTGGAAATTTTGGGTTCGGGGACGAGCCGCGCTCTTATTGGCCGGCGGCGGGCGGGGTCGGAGGTCACGGCTGCTGTCGCCGCTCCGCGCCAAAGCCGCCTCGCAGCGGCCCCGCCCCGCCGCGGCCCCGCCCGCCCGGGGGCGGCGCCGCCCGGGGCCCCGCTGCCCGCTGCGGCCGCGCGGAGCGGGGGGAGCGGGCGGCGTTCCCGTCCCGGGGCTGCTGGCTTTGAACAGCCGCGGGACGGGCCGGAGGGGCTGCTGCGGGCCCGCCGCGGTGCCGGTTCTCGGGGCTGCCCGGTGCGGCTCCGTGCGCGCCCCGCGGTGCCGGTCCCGCTCCGCCGGCACCGCCCGTGTCCCGGCTTCCCACCGTCGGTATGAGCGGGGGAATCCTCGGCTGCCTGCGGCTCCCGCTTGGCATTTGAAGGACTTTGGAAAGAATGTAACAACTTTCACTGAAGAGTGTGTTCCCTCTCCCCGAAGGAATAGCTGGGGGCATCTGTTGTCTAAAAACAATGTTTTCTGCTCTCTCTCGGAAGTTGTCGGGACTTCATTAGTTGTCTGTTCACTAATAGTACAAAATTACCTAAACAAAATAATTCCTGCAATTGTTTTTATCTCTTCTATTGAATTTAAGTCACAGAAGTTAAACTGGGCTTACTATCCAGCTCGTTCACTAGGCTCCGATGGAGCCGCTCACACCAGTAACAGCTTGAAACACTGACCCGGGGCTGCTGCAGCCGTGGAAGCCTGGAGAGCAGGCAGTAAAAATGCTCTTTCTGTTCTCGAGGCGCTGGAGCAGCTCCAGGAGAGCCGCTCGCCGCCCGGAGCTGTGTGTGCCTGCAGGTGTTCACGGCAGGAGCCGTGCCAGCCCTGTCCTGCAGCAGCATCCCTGCGCCCTGAATCCCTGTGTGTGTGTGCTCCTTGTCATGGCAGGATCACAGCGATCCTGTTAACCCAAACCTGGGGCTGCATTGCAGTATCTGAAAGAGAAATAACTTGAAAAATGCTTTGAAATTAGATTTTTGCCTCCTTTAGCTCCTTTGTCTGCAGGAACAGAAAGGGCAAACATTTCCTGAGCCTTTCTGTTCTGTTTAAGATACAAGTTCCTCCCTCCTTGTCTCACCTTCACTGTGCTGTTCAGGCATCAGCCCTGTTCTGTCCCACTGCAGTGTGCCATGGCTAGTAGTGCTTCCCAAATCCCCGTGGTCCCTGTGTCCCTGCTGCCTCCACAAACACCCTCTCTGCTAGGCCATGGAGCAGCCCCAGCTATGCCTCTGCTCCTCAGCTGTGTGTGTGGGAATATTGATTGGACAGTGTGTATGCTCTGTAAAAAAATCAATATTTCAGTAGATTGAGCGGAGTGTGAGGCAGTGTAATGGAGCCCAGCCTGCTAATGTAATGTGCAGGGGTCCTCATTCAGAGATTGAGGTCAGTCAGAAAATGGAAATGTGTTTTCTTATTTTATTGTGTGCTTCAGATATAATGTAGGTGTTTATGTTCAAGTGTTTAACTTAAGGCACGCAGTTACTTTTAAGTCATATCCAACAGAAGGTCACGTATTGCAGGTGACATACACAAAAAAAGCATGCCACAGATATACAATCCATTTTTTTTAAAGCTCAGTAAATCCCCTCTTACCTTTATCCATCATATATCTATCAAACAACAGTTGTGAGGGAAAATACATAATTTTTGTTTCTGCAAATAAAAATAATTTCTGTTGTTTGGTGTAAGCTTGGCTTCTGATTATGTAATGAAAGATGCAGAACTTTAACAAACTCCAATATAGCGAGATGTATTGAAGAATATCATTAAATGGGCATAAGTGAAAAGAATGAGGGAAGAGAAATAACCAATGTATGACACAAAACCAGAGTAAAAGCTCCCATTGATTTTAGTGGACCTGGGATTTCAGCCAGAATGTTCCCCATGATACATTTTCCACTTTTTAAACCGTTGCATCATGCCTTAAAATGTAGCAAAAGTAATTCCTGAAATGACATGAGAAACCACGGCATTCTCAGGCTCCGAGTCAAGATTTGTGTAAGCTAACGATTGTTCCACAGCTCTGGGGACACTTGATATGGTTTTATCTTTACTTAATAATTTTATCTGCTGGTTTTGTCAGAGGCTATTTCTCATCCACCAAAATCTCTCACTGCAGCAGTGAGCACAGATCTATACAACAGGCAGCAGAGTTTAATGTTTGGGAATGTTACAATGCTTTGTGCTCAATATAATACACATTTCAAGATGCTATGGGGGCCCTCGTGTTGGGTAAAAAAGGCAAAGCTATTTATTCTTTCGTCATTCACCTTCTTAATTGGAGACTGATTTGGCAGTCGTGGCCGGGGAGGCACGCAGGGCTGCAGCAGCAACATCTTTCAGTTACAACTCTGGTTTAGGACATGACTCATGGAGAAAGCTTCCAAATGTAAAATACTGCTACCTACAAATGCACACGACACTGGGATTTCTCAGAAGTCAGTTGATACCCTTCAGTCACGGAACACAGATTTCTCATATATGTTTCACTGTTCTGAAGAAGAGTTTGTTTTAGTATTGACAGCTGCTGGAAACCTGTGCACTCACCACTCTTAAAAAACATAAGACATGCAATATGTCCTAAAATATTTAAGCTATAGTTTAAAAAATAATATTGTAAGAACATAAAATGTAAAAATGTATTAAATCCACTATGGTATAATATTTTACTTGATCCTAGAATGCTTTTCACAGTACAAGTATGATAAACTGCAATGAGAGTATTATTCAAATTTAAATTAGAAGATAAATCTCATAGCTGAAGATTAAGAAATAATAATTAGTCTTGCACTTTACTTTAAGGGTCCATCTGTTTTGGCAGCATGGTTCCAACTAAGAAGATTCAAGGAGGTGGTTACTATGTGAGACAGACAAAAGTACATGATACAGAGGAACACTGATGTTTCAAAAAGTAAAGCTGAACAATATTTCACAGAATGTTAGTTTAAAAGGTGGGAGAATTTTGTGATAGAATTTACTTTTATGAACTGAAGACACCGTTTTTCAAGGGTTTTTGTCTGCCAGCTGAAATTGTAAATTAGGGGTGGGTTTTGGTGGTTTTGTTTTGTTTTGGTTCATTTGGTTGGCTGGGATTTTTGTTGGTTTCTTTGTTTGTTTTTTTTTTCATTCTGAAGAAATTAGTACATTATAAGAATTAGTATTTAAATCTAATTGAAAACTGGAGTTATGCTGGATGGAAAATTAATTTTCTCATTAGCTGGAGAACTTTCATGGTATTCGTACAATAAGTACTCAGCCTAAAGCATCAATCAATATTATAGAGTGTTTTAAAACAAATGTAAACAATTTTTATTATGACAATTTGTAGCATTACTTATTGATAGAAGAAAAATTATACATAGAAACTCAGTGCCATATAATTCTAATTCGTAGTTTGTTATTATCTGAGATTGCTCTTGATTAAATATGATTTGTGTTATATCTGTGTAATTCTGGTCTTCATTACTATAATAAATGTGCATTAGAACTGCATTTTAATGTCCTAATTGTGAAATTGCCATTGAGTAAATTAAGGTTATGAGTATTGTAATGCAATATTTTACTGAATGTTTTATTTCTTAGTGCTTAAATTTCCTTGCATATTGGAATCATAAAATTAATTGCTAATGTTTGTAAATAATGATAGAGAGTTCAAGTCAGTGGTAAGTCAGAGAAGAATCCGGGTTTCCTGAATTTATATTCTCTCCCTAAAGAATAGACAAAGTAGATGCTTCTTTCTGAAATTGTAGAGATGCATGACTGATATAAATATAATTTTAGCAGAACCTGAACATTACTAAAATAAGACGAGATCAAGCGTCAAATCAAAACTTGGAGATGCAAGGACACAATGTAATGAACTTTCATTTGAGCCAGTAAAAATCTTTCTATTGACTTTAATAAAACTGTTATCAATTCATAATGTGCTGGCATCAAGTGTATGAATAGCTCCATTAGTTAAGTAGCTGAAGGTCATTACAGTTTATATGTTAGAAATTTGCAGAATCAAACTCTAGAATCAAAACCTAGATTATAGATCCTAAACAGAGTGACTCTGTCATCCATGTTTTAAAGAAGTTATGAATGGATCTCCAAGGTGAACATTGCTGGGTTACTGTAACTCTATCTACAAAACATTAATATTTTGGAAAACAATGGTCATTCCTAAATGTGCTTTTGTTGAGCATTAAAATGAAATTAGGATCTTTCTGGAAAAAAATGCCAAAGAGGCAGAAAAAGACTGATGCCAGTAAGAGCACTCCCTTTTACACTATCTGGTGATGTTCAACTTCACATAGCTGGAAGAGATGGACACAGTGAATCAGTGGGGTTTGAACCTCTCTTGCCCTTTTCCTCCAGGGAACTCCTGAGCACTAAGCAGCCATCTCCTTTGAGGAAAAGAATGGAAGGTTTGTCTTTCTCTCTTTTTTTTTTTTTTTTTTTCCCTTCCTTCCAGAAATTCACTTCTGAATCTGAGAAGCCTTCTCACTGGAACAAATATTTTCCACAAAAAGGTTCCATTTCATCCAGTCAGCATTTTTGCATGCAAACAAATAGACTGTGGGAAAATTCCCACCAAGATTTACTTTGGAGTCTTTCAGAAAAGAATCATGCAAGGGAGAATTATAGGAATGGCATTTACAAAGGCATACACACATGGTTCTCTGTTGAGTTCAAACACAGTGACATGGCAATATCTAGGACAAAGACTTGAAGGCATGTAACCTTTCATTTTTAGAGCAGTAGAAATCTCTGTTACAAGAAAATCAGCCAGAGATAAATAAACAACCGAATTCTTGTACCATCCATTCACAAGCCACAATTTTTTTCAGTTTATGAAAACTTCAGTGGGGACTGTGCTGAGCTTGTCAGCAGAGTCTGCAGGACCAGGACTGGGAAGGAGAAACCAAGAGGTTATTGATGTAACAGGCCCAAGTATCTTGAGGGATGTGTCCTAGAAATGGGAACCAAGGGTCACACAGCTCAAACTGGCCCACAGCTACTTATGTAAGTAGTCTCACTGAATTCAAACCTGCCCTAAAAAGGCACTCCACAATCTTCTGGCTGCAACAGTGTGAAAAGAAGGTAAATAAGTGGAATAAGAACTATGCAGGCTGCAGTCAAATGCTTCTTGCAGAAATGGCTGGGATGATCATGAAGTTGCCTACTTCCATTTTCCTTCTGCCCTACATTGGCAGCTCAAGATAAACCAGTTGCTTTCACAGTGATGAAGAAGCACTTGCATAGGGTATTCCTGTGGGGAAAGCTGTAAAGGCATGCCCCATCCCTGCCATTTCTCCTGCCTGTGGCCTCAGTGTTTGAGTGCTACATTTCCTCACAGAATCATAGAACATCCTGAGTTGGGAGGGACTCACAAAGATCATGGACTCCAGCTCCTGGTCCTGCACAGGACACCCCATGAGTCACATCACGTGCCTGGGAGCACTGTACAAATGAACAATTGAACTCTGCCAGACTGGGTTGACAGGCTGGTGACCACTTCCCTGGGAGCCTTTTCCAGTGCCCAACCTTGTCCTAATATCCAGTCTCAAGCTCCTCAAGCCTAGCAAACCTCAACTGGTGAGCAAGGCTGAGGAAAATAATTCATGTGGCAAAATGTAGTGAATAAATGCTGGTAGTATGACTTGCAATTGCAGACTAGCTGAGAACACAAAGAACATGAAAAATGTAAACCTGCCCAGCCTGTACACACATTTTCTCTGGGTAAAAGTAATGTCATTTGCAGATACTAGTCTTGTAGGGAAGTTCAGTAAGCATTTGGGAAATGACAACTATTCTTACATACTGATTAACCAAAGAAGATAGAGGGTGGTGAAAAAAACATATGTGACAGTTGTGTTGTGCGACAGTTTTTCTTATCCTCCTCCAAACCATTTGCCTGGCAAATCCCTTCTTTTTTTTTTTGTTTTTCCTTAACTTTTAGGGTCTTGAGCACAGCTTACCCCTCCTCAAGAAACAAGCATAAAAAATAATATCCAGTGAACATTAAAGATTATAATATCTCTACCACATTTATTTCATTTCTATTGTCTACACCAAAGCTTGAATTTGGGGAAGGTATGTTATTCAGGGCAAAGAAATGGAATGTTTAGCAGAAGAGCCCCTTTCGTCAGTCTCCTTAAACACATAAATCACAATTTCTCAAACAATCTTTTGACACAGAGGTATTTAGGAAAAACCTGCTATAATGGAAAGATTTTAGTTAGCTTGGGATGAAAGAGATGCTGTGGTTCCTGGCGAATTCTGGAGCTGAGGGTTTTCCTGGGTCAGGCATTTCTAGCTCCCTTGGAGACTGTGGCAGTGCTGAATGCTCAGCAGCTTTGGTGCTCATCCAAGATGCAGCGTGACTGCTCCAGAAGGTACTCAGCTCCACAATCATATTTAAACATCAGCTTCTGTCTCTGAGGTAGCAGGCTGGGTATGATGAGCTGGAATCCCACTGAATGAAGCATCATACAACCATCCTTCAGAGGCCATCTGTACCTCTTCCAGAACACTATGGCTTTTCATTAGCAGTCTTGGAAGAAGTGCACTCACCACAACTCCTGGGAATTTCTGAAGAATACAGTTCAAATGTTCCCTCCTTCACTATTTCCTTATTCTAAAGCAGGGAAAGTATCTTTGTCCTGTCCAGATCTTAAAGAGGTGAAATGAAGTTTGGCACCTTAATTTCAAAGCATTAGCAATCACTTAGACTTTCACTTCTGCTCAGACCTGATTTATGGCTCTCACCTTGCAGGACATATAACTCAAATCACCATCCACTTAGGTCCACAGGAAGAATCTTCAGGCCAAACCATTACAGCAACCCATTACTCTTCTGGCTTTTCTACACCACCAGGAAATGTTAGTGAATGCCAAACTGGAAACAAAGGGAAATGGATATTCATCTCTACCATTACTTTCATAATTAGTTGAACAGGGAAAAAAAAAAATCTTACCAGGAAATCCTCACAAGTCTCAACTACATCTGTCAGCCTTGTTTGCTTGCCAGTTCTTCTGATGAACCATAGGAAATATATTCCAGCTCCAGCACAGATTGTTCAGAGGAGACAAGACAGGCTCATTAGCACTGTAACCTACAGGCAGTAGGCAGACCCAAAAAACCTTCAGCCTTTGGATAGGGCAGAACAGATGCAACCACATGGGCTTGCCTGACGCAACTGGATTATGTATTCATATTTATGTTGATTGCAGAACCCTGACTGTGGCTCTTTATCAATGCACATGTGACCTTGATGGAGCAGGCTCTTAGATCCCAACTCCACATGCCTGAGAAAGCTGGATAGTGCAGATTTCCCTGCATGCAACTTCCCAAAGAACTGTATTTCTTTCATGCTGGAGGGTGATTCTGCAGTAAAACTACTAATTGACACAGTCATCAGATATTAATAGAGTCACTTGAAAGAGTGGTGTAGCTGCTGTGCAGGACTTCCTAGGCACAGTAAGTCACAATTTGAGTATATCACTTTTTGAAAACTATATGATTTTGTCAAAGATTGCTGTACAGCATGCCATGAAATGTATTAAAATAAATAATCTGAATAACTGAACAGTATATTTAAAATTAAATACATTGAAAAGTAAATGAGGCATATTTCCTGGGTCTGGATGTTTCTGTTCCCTCTAGCTAAATTCAGTATCATTAAATGAAGAATTTCACTAGGCTTATTAGTTTGTTGTCTATAAAACTTCTAGGAAATTTATATATGCCCCTCTCAGCTGCTTTCAAAGAAAGGCACTAGAAGCTGTTTGACTAAAAGGGCTTTTTTTCTCATTGAAATCCACAGAAAAATTTCTGTCAGTTTCATCAAGTGAAGGAGGCAGTCTTTATGAAAGTTTCCTTTAGAAACAGATTTCTTGGAGTCTTTTACTGTAAGAAAAATATTGCTCTTTAGATCCCACCATGGCACACTCCTAATTTTATGAGATTAGGAATAGCCTGTCAAAATTCTGAAACACAGAGGGATCCTAATCATGAGCAGCTTGTTCCAGCTAGAATCATATTTCCTATGTTGCAGGACAGCAGTGGGCAAAGTGCTTCATTTGCACCTCACAGAAATGTGCTTTTCCTCCCCAATTTCTCAGCAGAATGCAACAAGACACTTCCTCTGGCCCTTAGCAACAGCCCTTAGCAAGGGCCGACAGGGAAGTGCAAGCAGCAAAGCCAGGACTAGCAAAGAGCTATTGATTCGTGAATGAAAGAGAACATTTTCTGAAATTAAAAAAAAAAATCAACTAGTCACAATAACTCTAGGACAAGTCTAACTTTAGTGACTAGAAGCAAAAAAGAGCAGGCGACTTGAATTGACATTGATCTTGCTGGCATTCCAAGGGTAATATTTTCATTATGATAAAATGTTCTTTAACAATCTCTCCGGTGGATTAGGCACAAACATGCTTTTCTTCTACATTGGTCCTGCCTATCTTCCTGTTCCAACTATTTTTGTACTACTAAAAAATATTTGTTTAGGCAATGCAAACAAAATCCCCCCTTCCATGTGTTTAAGTTCCCTTGCCATTTATGTTGTACTGTAGTACAGGACCAGCAAGATGGATTATAATTTAGTTTTAAATTCATATTTTTGTCTTCTTTTCAGTCTCCCCTCAGAAAAGGAATAATAAAATTTGCCCAAAATATTAGTAAACATGTAGGACCTGGATGAAAGTTCTACAGCACCCCTTCCCAACAAACACACCAGCAGAGGAGAATACACATATAAATAAATAAAAACACATTTATGGAAGTGGACAGGCAAGCATGTTTTGTCCAGAGAAATATTTTTGTTTGTGATAATATAGAAAAATCAACACAAAATTGCATATTATATAAAATATATGTACATGAAACTTCTTCAGCCACTTTTAAACTTTGATTCCCAAAAAAGACAGCAGGTAAAAAGACGTGATTACAAATAGTCACTATGGATCTTCATCTTGCATAAATTTCCATGGTTTTCTTTGCCCATCTTAATCAGGCGATAATTTGTCTAATTAACATTTTTTTATAAGAGGGAAATAGTCTGTGTGCTTTTCAACACCACTCCAAAAATATATAGCAGTATTACGTGACAAAATGCATTGGTAGCAGATATACGACTATTGCTTGTTATTATAAAGCATCAGCTGTGCATTCATGGGCTGCACAGAAGACTGAAGTCCTGTAGAGTCTCTGTGAAGATTTATGTGGGTTTTTTTTTTTCTGCAGCCTATGATGTGGCAGAATGACCAATTTATGATGTGGGTGGAACTTTGTTCAGCACATGGAAATGCCTCCGCTCTCCAGATTATGTTTCTCCTGTGGTAGGCAGTAATGCTTTCTGCCCTCCATATGGCCACCATGTGCCAGCAGACACCAAACTGGTATGTGGGTTAAATGTAAAATAACCACAAGAGCTCCTGAGCCAATAATTACAAAGCTCCTTTTGATATGGTTGGTGTATCATTATCTGTATTGGGCAATAATAAAACAGAGCTCGTGTTGTCCCTCTCTTCTCCTTCAGTAGCTGGGGAGCTCATTGCAGAACTATCACACACAAGTGATGTTCACAAAATGCTTTTAGGAATTGTCATAGCAGCAGCAAAGAGCACATCAAAATTGCAGTTCTAATTAGACATTAGCTTGAATAAAACAGTGGAGAGGACAAAAAAAACAAAGAGGTTTATTCTGTGCATTCACTAAAGACATTTGTCTTGCATCCTGATTTGAGCTGCTCAGGCTCTTGGGTAGATGAGCTGGTTTGGAGGGCATCTCAGGTGTTAAAAAAGTACCTTTGTCCATTTAAAGCCTGAATTATCAAGTTTTAGCACTCTGTACTTGTGTGTTCAAGGAACACACAGCTCTGTAAACACTGCTAGTTCCCACTTTTATGCAGGTGCAGTTCAAGGCTTGGATGTGAGTTATTTTATGATTTTGGCCTTGCCACAAGTATCTCAAAAACTAGTCCCTGTGGTTTCATCCAGCAGCTGAGATAAACTGGGATTCAGAAGCAAATGCTTCCTGGATATGCTTAGCTATAGGCTTAGGACAGGTCATTCCTAAGTAAAAAGCTCATGACTATTGCTTTGCTTTGGTGCACTAAATCACAACATTTCTGCAAGGGTTTTTTATAGACTTGAGATTTTTGAGAAGGTAGAATTTAGTGGGAGGGATCTATTGAACAGGGAGTGCTTAAATTTGTTTTTTCCCTTACACTTGGCAAATATGGATTATTACTTGTCATAGTTCATAATGGTATTTTATGTGTTATTTTGACTGACCTGCTGTGTTAAATGAAAACAAATAGGACTTGTCACTCATTTGTCTTCTCAAAATGTAGTTCAGAACATTCTGTCTGGTGCAGGATGGGCTTCCTGCTCATCTTCTTGCAACATCTATAAAGCAATAGATGAGCTCTGTCTCTATCTAAAAATGTACAAACATTCACATTAATCAGGAATAGAGAAGTTGGTGCACCTACAAAATCCAGTTAGAAAGTAACTCACATGAACAGCAAATAGGATTTTCAGTTTTGTTATCTATTTGTCATTTATAACAGCTGACAGTGTTCCAATGAGCTTTAGCATTTTTCTCCTTATAGTGTATGGAGTATATTAACATGTCATTAATTATAGTGTATTAATTATTCATTGAGCTGAATTAAATAATAAAGAAAAGTGTGTCTGGGGTATGCAAAGGAAAGCTATGTGTATATACAGATGTGTACAGGGCAGGGCTCTAAGAGATCTGCCCTTAGTGCTCTGTAAAGGACCATCATTTTTTTAATGCCTTTGGTTTTGATGAAGGATTTGCAAGGACTCCCTGTGACCAAGGGAGTGAAGGACCTGTCAGTGGCAGCTTCTCCAGCTGTGACTTCCACCTGGGCTGCACATTGTGGGCACTGTAAAACCAACAAAATGATGCTTCATTGGCACCCAGGTCACACATCAGAGGTGGCTCCTCACATTCAGAACAATTCCAGCCTAGCTTTAATCTTTATTGGGCAACACTTGCAAAAAAACCCAAACCAAACCAAACCAAACCAAACCAAACCAAAACAAACCAAACCAAACCAAACCAAACCCAAACCAAACCAAACCAAACCAAACCAAACCAAACCAAACCAAACCAAACCAAAATCAAACCAAACCAAACCAAACCAAACCAAACCAAACCCAAACCAAAACCAAACCAAACCAAACCAAAATCAAACCAAACCAAACCAAACCAAACCAAACCAAACCAAAATCAAGCCAAACCAAACCAAACCAAACCAAACCAAACCAAACCAAACCAAACCAAACCAAAATCAAACCAAAACCAAACCAAACCAAAACAAACCAAACCAAACCAAACCAAAATCAAGCCAAACCAAACCAAACCAAACCAAACCAAACCAAACCAAACCAAACCAAACCCAAACCAAACCCAAACCAAACCAAACCAAACCAAACCAAACCAAACCAAACCAAAATCAAACCAAACCAAACCAAACCAAACCAAACCAAACCAAACCAAACCCAAACCAAAACCAAACCAAACCAAACCAAAATCAAACCAAACCAAACCAAACCAAACCAAACCAAACCAAACCAAACCAAACCAAAATCAAGCCAAACCAAACCAAACCAAACCAAACCAAACCAAAACAAACCAAACCAAACCAAACCAAACCAAACCAAACCCAAACCAAACCCAAACCAAACCAAACCAAACCAAACCAAACCAAACCAAACGAAACCAAAATCAAACCAAACCAAACCAAACCAAAATCAAACCAAACCAAACCAAACCAAACCAAACCAAACCAAACCAAACCAAACCAAACCAAACCAAAATCAAACCAAACCAAACCAAACCAAACCAAACCAAACCAAAATCAAACCAAACCAAACCAAACCAAACCAAACCAAACCAAACCAAACCAAACCAAACCAAACCAAACCAAAATCAAGCCAAACCAAACCAAACCAAACCAAACTAAACCACTTTCTGCTTTACATTGGTAATCTCCATTAATTACAGTTGCATTTGTGTATTTGTAATTAAAATGCTAACATGCCATTTCTACCCTTTTTTCTAATTTTTTTTCCCCAATCTGTTATAAACCAGTCATTGGTTTCCTGACCCAGACAGCTCCCACGGGTATCAAACACCCTCTAAGTATTGGATTTTTGGATTGGCTTTCTGATTTGGCTGACAGACATGCAAAGTCACACACAGGGAAACTGCTCCAAACCAGGTTGGCAGAGACTGAAAGCTACTACTATCTGGAGTTTGTCCAGAGATAGATGGGAATTACAGGAGTTTTGTAGTCTCAGTCAAGCTCCTGGCTGACCAGTATCTGCATCACAAAGCCACCACTATAGCCTTCACTTGGCAGTAAATAGTACTTTATTAACCATCTCCATAGGGAAATGGTTAGCAAAAAGCACAAGAAAGACCAGAGAGAGTGATGGGGCAAGCAGCTGAATATCCAAAATAGCTATATGCAGTATCCAGAATATATTGAATAAAGAGGAACACTCACAGCCCTCTTATGCACAAATCCGTGACATCAAAGTCCTGATGGAACAAATCAAGGAACTGGAATAGGGACACAGATACAGCTTTTTTTCAAGAAAATAAAATAGACAGGACAAAGCATTTAGACATGAATGCTTGCTTTCCATTTCAGTGAGAGCTGAAGAAGCTGACTTCTTGACTGCCTGTGAGTGAAAACGAGGAGGGAAAAGAAAAAATGTGTGTCTTGTTGGATGTGTTTTGGAGAAAATGAAATCATGGAGAAGTAGTAATATGTGAGAGTCTTTTTGCTTGAGCAGCTCATAGAGAGGTTCACGAGTCAACTTTGTCTCTACAAGGCACTTCAAATAGCATTATATCCTCTGAAAAGCAATAGAGGACACAGACAGTTGTCAAGGTCAGGTTTTCCCTCAGAAGGTGTGGTGTGAAGAGACACAATGTTTGGGGACACAGCTAAACTGAATTTGATTCAGATAATAATGAGGGGTTGCTTAAAAGGGTGGAAGGTAATCTGGGTGAAAGAAGGCAAGTATGAAATGGCAAATCACTATTTTAGGAATAGCCTTACTATTGGGGATGAACTACACAAGAGCAGATTTCTAAAAATTCATAAGCTGGTGTGGAGGCTCTTGAGAAGATAATTGAAAGGATAAAAGGGTAGGGACCACTGTCAGATACTGAAAAAAACATATTAAAGGTTCTTCAATAAGCTGCTCAGACACAAAGGGAAAAGAAAGCACAATTGCAGGTTGATATGGTATTCTAAGGCATTCTTTAGGCACCTGGAAATCAAAGTCCCACAGAAATCCTGGAAAACCAGGACATGTCTCCATGTCTGACTATATAACAAGTAAGGGTAAAGCAAAATGTTTGGGCATACAAAGAGGGGGAGGAGGAGGCATAAAAGGCAACCAGAAGATGTTACCAGAACATAAGATGAGGAAAAGAAGTCCAGCTATACAGCAGAGAGAGCAAATAACAGGTTGCACAACAGAGGCCAAAGCATCCATTGCTTCAGTCTTCACTAAGGAAGCTTATTATGCACAATGCCTAATAAAATTAGTTTAAGCAAAAAAAAACCACTGAGTCAGGCCAGAGCAGAGAGGGGACTGCTAGAAATGCTTATCTAAAGCAATATTCAAGGCCTGACCACATTCACCAAGAAGTACTGAAGGAACAAATCACAGTAATATCTGAGCCATTAGAACTTGCCTCAGAGTGTGTTGGCCTGAGGAACAAGGGGGCAATTTAGGCTAGAATAGAATAGATATAAATATAATTATAAATATAAGTGTAAATATAAATATATAGTACAAAACCTGTGTGTTGAAAGGGAAAAAGGAATTATAGAATAGCCAGCCTACCTCTGACACACAGAGACTCCAACAGCTCCCTGTACAAAATACTTACAAACATTTTGAGGAAAAGGTGTTAAAAATTATAACCAAACCACACCAAGTCAGATTGATTTCTTTCATTTCACAGACAACTCACATTCACAGCATTCAATAAGCTGTATCTTTCTTTTAGCAAGGGTTCTGGTATGATCCTTTGTGGCATCCAAATCTCAACTGGTAAAGTGCAAGTAAAATCACTGTCAGATGGAGTGCACACAAACAGTTTCGTGACACACATGGGTAAAAGTTTAAATGTGATCTCACCAGAAGGTCTTGTATATCTGCTTTCTACTTATGGATAATATGGGTATTGGAACAGAAAATACACTTTAAGAATTTACAGGTGACAGTGAATAGGGATGGGAGAGCTTCCAGGTGCTTGAGAGACCAGGATCCAAATTCAAAATAGTTTCACTCCAAATTAAACAAATGGAGTTCAGTAAAAACTTATATAAAGCATTATTCTTGGGAAGGGGAAAAAATTAATGCTTAAATAATAGGAAATACATGCAATATTTTCAGAACTACTGAAGAAAAAAGAAGTCAAAATTATGATGGATTTCCAACTCAGTGAGCTAATAACACAGTACTGTAATGTGTATTAGGAGCCAGACTGTGTGTAAGAAATGGGGATGGGGAAGTTTCAGCAGAAGTCCCATTTACAGCTCCAGGTATACTTGAAAACACACAGGTGAATTAGAGAGAAATAGAATCAACAGAAGTGAAGTGAACATATGAAGAGTGGTGGGAGAGACTGGAAACCTCCTTCTTGAGGGGAGGGACATGGGGCATGACATCAGGCTGCCAGTGCATAACCTTGTCACAGGGAGGGTGGTGGCACATTGCAAGTAGGTAGGACAGAAAGAAGTGAGTTTTGTTGATAGCAAAGCAGATCTGGGTTTTGCAGTAAGGACAAAACCCTAGCTGTGAAACCATTTGGGCAAACATATTAATAAACTGAGGAGTTCTCCCTCCCAGGAAAAGGATTTTGATTTGAATATGTATAGCAGCAAGAAGTCTACAATATATCCATCTAATATAAACCAAATTTTCTTTTGGAAGCAGGCATCCCACCCTGACTTCCCCCAACTAATGGAAGGATTACTGGCAGCCCGTCTCACATGTTTACTCAACACTATAATTATCATTACCTACAGACTCACTGGGTTCTGATTTGCCCTCCACTGAATGATTGGTATCCTAGTAACACTTTTTTTTCTTTTTTCTTTTTTTCTAATCAGTTATTTTTATCTTTGCATGATTTGTCAAAGCAAAGACTGAGGACCTTTCATGCTGTGTAAAGTCTAAGTTTTACCAAGACAGTCTTTGTTATGCTCTTCAGGAGACCTGGGATCATACAACTTGTTATTCCATTTCAGAGCAGTCACTTGACCCAACTTTCCTTCTCCACAGTAGCTGTTACCTTCACAGTATGTTCTTAATGAAAGTAGAAAGCAGAGAACAAGAAAGATTGCTTCAACTCAATTTTGCTTCCACTCCAAACCAATCTTGCTCTCTCCCCAGGTACTCAATAGAGTTAGGTCAGGCCAAACAATTTGAATCTTAATTAGAAAATTATCATTAGTCAAAGAGCATGGTGATTTCTACACATGCACATCCACCATGATATAACAAATTTCCATTTCCAAGGTCCATGACTCCCCAGATCCGCCTCTGTCTTAGGGAAAGAGGAGCACTAGTTCTGCAGTGTCCCAGATCCCCTCTGGATACCACTCTCTAGCAGTTTTTAAGTTAAGAATTTGCTGCCTGGACCTTTGGCTTTGGAAGTTGTCTCTAGGACTGTCTCATGTCCTTTTATGATGAAGGCCAATGATTAAACCAGCTACCATTATCACTTCTTTGTGGGGATTGGTACCTTTATTAATAGTCTGCTTGTTTGGAATCTCTCCCTGGCTGAAGGTGTCTGCAGGAGTGCAGGAATTAGAGCAATGTGAGGTGATGGCCAAGATTTACCAGATGAATCCCTGTGCAAGATGAGTGGAACTGCTCAAGCCCTTAGCTTTGCTGTGTTTTCCAGGTTTACCTTCCCTTTTGGGTGGTCATGGGTTTTTCCCACCCTGCCACACCATGATCCCATTTTTATCTGATTCACAACATTTCTGCATGGCTAAGGAAATTAAACAGCAATGCCCACAGTCTGGCTCTTGATAAAGGAGTGGGATGCCTCTCTTGCCATCACCAGTGGGCTGAGGACCCTCAGCTTCACCTGCAGGTTCTGCTTGTTTCTACAGTCCTTCAGCAACTCTGTTTTCATTGCCTGTGAAAGGTTTTCCTGCTCCAACATCAGATTTGCTTCCCTGTCACTCCTCCAGCCATGACCAGACCAACTCAGGATTTTCAGTGATGGTGGTGAGTGACAGGATTGGCACCTGAGTCATCACAAACATTAACTCCTCATCTTGGCTAGGGAAGAATCTCCAGAGCCAAATCCTGCCCATCCCTGGCTTAGAGGCTCATGACTCCTGGAAGCCCATGGGAGGAGAGCTGCTGTTGGGTGAGTGTGTCAGAGGGATGTGCCAAGCAACCACTGACTGCTGCTTCATTAGAAGCACACGTTTCCAAGGTTATAGAGAGAGCTCGTTTCTGCCTACGGATGTTCCTTAAATACGCCTTTATTATAGATGGTTTGGAAATATGTGTGGAGAACCAGCACTACTAATATGTGGGTAAATTATAATGTATTGTATGAATGTCTAGTCACAAGCATTGTTGCCCAAAATATCAGGACAATTCCTCTTTTCTGTGGATAAAGTCAAAACAGAGGGATCAAAATTTGATGGAAAAAGACACTCACAAGTTTCAGACATGAATCCTGCCACATTTCAGAGATTTCATATTTGCTGTTTGACACTGAGTGAGACCCTGAAAGTAGACTCTACAGACTTTTCCAAGAGTCATCTGTGTTGTGCTGTCCTTGAAGTTTTCTGTGATTTCATATGGCAGCATGTTAATAAAGATTGAGCACTGGCACTTCCATCACCCCTACTTTAAATGCATTTTTTTTTTTTAATACAGGACCAAATAAGTCTGAATGCAAGAAAGATATCAAGAAAAGAAATGAATGGAAGCATCCATCCAGATGGATGTCAAAGAAAAAGCAAACGACAAGGAAAAAATAATCTTATCCTGCCCACATTGGGTCTTAGAAACTAAATTTCTGTTTGCCACTTCAGCATAACTATGAGCAACCATATAATCATCTAGGTTATCATTACTCATTTGTCTGCAGCACAGGGTGAATGATGGCAGCACCATAGGAAAGATGCCATTAAAGTCAGTAGTCTCATTGTGAAGTTATTTAGCTGTTGCACACAGAAGATGAGGTACACCCTGCTCAAAAAGCTGCATTTCTACTTTGCAGACATTAACAAAACAATGCAAAATCACAAAAGGGATTGCATGCTCCAAACTTCAGAGCAGACCATTAAAACTAGGACAGTGGGTTGCCTGTTAATGTACTCCACAGCTGGGATTGGTGCTTGGAAACACCCAGCCTCAGAGCTGGTACATCCCAACACAGCTGCCATTGTGCTCCATCCACAATGAGGTGAGCAAGGTGAAGAAATCAAAGCAAAACAGAAGCTATAAATTTTTCTTTATAGAGTCCCTGAGAACACTGCACCTCTACTGTGATGTTTAAAAAAAAAAAAAAAAAAAAAGGAGAGAGAGAAAGAAGCAAATAATCTTGTACTCAGTTTAGAAAATAAAACCAAAGGAGAAATTGCTTGCTCTTATTGAGGTGATGCACCAGGTTATTATGCTCAGTTAATTTATTTTAAACTTTGCTGTATGTAAAGGCTCTCCCCTCTTCCTCTCTTTTGTTTTGCTGGGAGGGTTTTTTAAGTCAGAAAATAGTCATGTGCTATAACAAATTAGAATATGAAAGCCAGATGCCTTACATATTCCTTTGACTGTTATCTGCTTCCCTCCACCTAAACATCACAGTTTTTCTTTACCCCAAGACAAGAACTTTTCCTAATCTTTCTTTTGGCCCCCAAACAAAGACAAAATTTGATTAGAACAATGGAGGATTTATCAATTGTTAGAACCATATAATCAATAATTTTCAAAGGGAAAATGTTGATAACTGGATACTTGCCAAGCACCACTCTCTGGGAAGGAAGAAATTTGTAGAAAATCTTTGAGGGGTGGAGTGCACATCTGTCTTTGCACTAAGGACAACTGGTGAATAATGATTCAACCCAGTATTTTTATTTTGCCATTAGTAAAAAAAAATAAAATTTGCTGAGGGTTAAATTTTGGTTCTTGTTGTGCCAGTAATGAAATTTCTCTAAGCTCTATTTGGATCATAGTTTCACCTGCAGGAGCTTATCACAAGAATTGCTGAATTACTTCTCAATCTGTTGTTTCTTGCAAACTGCCCAGGCAAAGGGACTTTATTCATCTAATGTATATTCTTAACATAGGGATGTTAAGCAAATGTATTTAGTCTGACAGAAGTTTTGCTTCAATTGAATGACACCAGAAGCCTAGTGTCTGAAAACCTGTGGTCAAAAGAGGAACCAACACTATAAAAAATATATCATTTTCCCAGTTCTTTACTAGCTGTGCAGTGTAATCTGATCAAAGAAGGATGAAAAAGTTTATATGATGTGTCATCATCAGAGGAAAGCATAATTTGCATTGTGTAACAGAAATGTTCCCTGACACTAAATAGCTACGTGGTTTTTTCCCCCCTGGGCACCACAAAGGGAGAGAAATGACTGTCTAAAAAGGAGGCTAAAAGGGATAATGGGGTCAGCCAAAATGCAATTCCCAGAAAAATGCTGGAGTTATTTACAAGCAGCTACAATAAAAAAGTGAGATAAATAATAGCTGACAGTGTTTTGTTAAGGATGAATAGGACCAAAGCAACTAAATTTTAGTGGGGAGTAATCCATGTGAATATCTCATGGCATTAGTAAAAACTCCCTAAAAGGGTCAGTTAAGTAAAGAAAAACAAAAACAAGAACAAAACAGAAAACAAACAAACAAAACAAAACAGAAAAATAAAAACCTCCAACTAAAAAAAAAGAAAATAAATAAAACCTTGCCAAAGAGTGAAGACACAATTGGCCAGAAAAGTACTCAGAAAGTATTCACTGGTTCTTCAGAGGGTCTTAAGGTACTTTTCATAATTTTTGTGAGGTGGAAAACTTTGCATGCATTAATATTACAGATGCACACCTGGAAGGCTGGAAAGAAGGAGAAGAACTGTAAAGGATCTCAACAAACTAAAGAAATTGCCTAAAAATATGATGAAATCAAATAACAAGATTTTGCAACTGCAAAATTATTAAGTAGTGATTAACTGCACAAAGAAAGGATAAAGATTAACTGGGTAGGGAAGAATTCTGCAGAAAAGGATCTGGGGCTTGTTGTAGATCACAAGTTGAATAGGAGTCAACAAGGACCCACTGTTATGAAAAAGATAAATATTACAGTGGGATAGATAAAGGAAATTACTACCTTGAGGACATATATTCCACTCTATTCAGCATTAATAAAACCTCAGCTGGAGATCTGTGTTCAGTTTTAGGAAATGCATTTCAAGAGAAGTATAGAACAATGGAGAAGATTTGGGTTTGGAGATCTTGAAATTGGGAATGTTTCATCTAGAGAAAAAAAAAACAACCTGAGGAACAAAATTAACAGTCATTAAAAAAATTTATAGAATACTATGAAAAGGAATGGAATGATCTGTTTCCCATGTCCATGTAAGACAGGACAAGGAATAATAGGTTTAAAATGAAGAATGAATTGAGCAAAACATTAGAAAAAACTTTTCCTAACTGTAAGGGTAGCTAAGTACTGAGCTGGAAGCTTTTAAGACTCATTTATGCAAACCACTGAGGCACAGGTATAAGAGCTAGATGATTTTCACAGGTCCCTACAAGCCTTATTGTCTGTGACTGTGTTCATTTGGAAATGCCTGAGCTATTGAGGTAATAGATATTATCAATACCTTGTAAAAAAATTCAAATATTTTATATTCATATGAAAATGGTGTGCTCCACCATCTGGTTTTGTAATAGCTGCCATAATAAATTTCACCTACTAGTGCAGTGATCACGCACATTTCCCTTTTGCCATACAAAGCAGCATTTTTTCAATATTATTTTCCAAGCCTTCATTTATGGCTGTATCTTCTGAAAGGAGCTCACTTTCTAAAACCTGCAGATGCTTTCATTTTTCTGACAGTTTTGAAGAAGCCCCACTGAAAACCATTTAGTTTTAGTATGACAGAAAATCTAGAAATCTTTGCCTGCTACTTTAAGAAGGAAGTGGCTCATTTTCATGGGATAAATATATTGTAATACTATACATATAGAAACACATAGATATCATATTTACAGTAATATTCTGTACTTGCATGTGCAATAATACTGCAGCAGGCAGTGAACAGAAGGAACCTTACACTTTATATTATCTGTGCCATCCCTTGCTAAGGCAAGCCTATTTTTTACAAAGCATTTTATAGCAGTTTTTAATGATTGCTACATATAATGAATGGTTGCATATGGCTGGAGGGTAACATTAGCTCGACACACAGGGTGATGTGAGCAGCCCTTTCATGTTTTATGGGTTGCCTGTCATGCTGTTGCTCTTATACAGTTCTTTGAACACAGTATATAAAGTACATATGCCAAAAAGAAGCTATGTAGTCATTCCAAAAGAGCAAGGGGAAGGGCAGGAAGGAAATACCTGCCTGTTAGATATATTGGATGAAAATCACTTCATTAACAGTGTATTCAAAGGCTAAAGGGGGGGATCTTTGCAGCCAGCTATCTCTGAACTCTTGAAAAGCAACACACACAAATGCACCAGCAGAAGTGGAAGTGAGGATCCTCTCTGCCAGCATTCCTGCTCTTTCCTGTTACCCACATCAGTTTCAAACAGGTATAAATCAGTGTCCAAGGCTAATCCTGATTTCTATCAGTGTGGAGGAACAATCTGGATATTCTTCTAAATCTTGCAGACCTAGTGGTTGTCTATATGAGATACTCAGAAATGTGAGACTGTAGGGTTGCACAAGCAACAATCCCACAATCTGCAGTGGAAGAAAAGGAGCACTAGCAGCACAAGAGAGTTTTTCCTCTCTGTGTGTGCATACACAGGCACTGAGCCATCTTCAGACCATGGCAGCTGCTGACACAGTCACCATCACTGGGAGCTGGTGCAGGGGTGGTGAACACACTGGGTGCACCTCCCAGCCTTGCCTTCCCTGCCCAGCCTGGCTGAACATCACCTTACATGCTTGCCTTGCCACCAGCTTAGCTGATGCCCTGTCTCCAGGAGCTGCAGGTCCTCTCTGGGGTCACACAGATGCTGCCCAGCAGCAGGGTCAGTGTCAGCTCCCACCTCTCCCTTCCTTACCTCCACCTCTCTGCCACTCTCTGAGGGTCCCAAGCTGCACCCTCCCCCTGGCACTACAACTGCCCCTAAAACTGGACTGGGCAGCTCAGCTGGGTTAAAAATATCCTTTTCTTTTGCAGAGTTATTTTTATCTCGGATCAGTTCCCCGATCCGGGTCATCATGTAGCTGCACAAATTGTTGTGCCAAGATGTGCCAGCATGTTTGCAGAGTGAAAAAAATTTGATAGAGGAGGGAAAAAGAGAGTTTGATTGTGGGGAGAAATTACTAAGAGCCTTCTCAGAGCTTTTGAGCAGGCACACTGTGTGTCCTCACCCAGGATCTCCAGTGAGAACGAGGCCCAAAAGGTTTTGTGCTGCATGATGAGGACACCTGGACAATCAATATCCATGTGCAGTGTTGTGTGTTGCTGTTGTGGTTTGGGGTAGCTGCATGGCAGGACCTCTGAGGCCATCAGGAATTTGGGCAAAGTACCTTTGTCACCAGCTTTATCAGCTGCTTTGCTCGTGTGGTACATATGGGCTTCATAAAGAGCTGGTCCTGTGCCAGTTTGCAGGACGATTTTGGGAACTTTACAGAGCTTGTGTATAACTGATATCCCCTGCAGTATCAAACATCACATGTTGGAAGCTGCAACTCAAGTTTAAATGTATAAGGTGACAGTTTAGACTGAGTGAAAATGGAATCACCCCACAGGTGGGTTAGGAACGAACTGAGCACAGCAGTTTGCTCTGCAGTTTTCCAGGCAGAAACAAGGCTGCCATGGGTATGTAGTCCAGAGCAGGGCATGTGAACTAGCCCACGTGGCAAGTGGAATACTTTGAGACTGTGCCAGCAGTAAATATGAACCAGGAAGTAGCATGCAAAGTAAATGAGCGAGACACAAAGAAGAATCAGCTGCCTGTGCACGTGTGGGAGTTGGTAGATGCAAGTCAGGCCATCCAGCTTTGGGAAATTACTGCCCAGGAGGGGACAGTCCAAGGCACAGCAGCAACACGAGTGACATTCCCAGACCAGCCTTCCACAAACCTCAGAAGTCAGGATGCTGCTGGGAGATGGCAGCCCCAGCTCTGATATGAATATACTTCAAGTCTCCCAGGTAAACTGGAATAAGCAGTTGCCAAGATATCCAGTTTTTACACTTTGCCTGGAATCATATTTCACACCTGCCCTACCTGCAGCCTTTTGTTTCTGCTCTCATAACTAAAACTCCTGCTGTAATTCTTGCAGAATAATCCATTTCCTTCTTCTGCCATTAAGGCTGTTTGATGTTGCAAGGTGAGACAAAATAAAGATGCTGCTACACAAGTACCAGAATCATATAAAGTGATACAGCATCACCCCAAGGGTGCTGCTTCTTGAGGCATGTTCAGAGCCAGGCACTTCCTACCACAGGCTATGTTTTGGAAAGAAGTTTTTGATGCCAAGTATGTCCTTCACCCCACCCCATTTCTTTCTACTGCAGAAAAATGAAATACCAAACATAGCTGCAGGCAAATCCCCAAACTTCCAATAAGCAAACGCTGAAATATGTGATCTCAACAGAAATTGGAAATCAGAAAGGTATTTGAATGAGGTCATATTGGAAATTTGTGTTCTTGGAAATGGTTCTGTGGCAGTATTGTAAAATAAACTTTGTATGCTCCCCACCTTTCTGAAAGGTGGCAAGGACACAGTAAAGAGATGCATTTTTCATTGATTGCAAATTTTGAAGTAAAATTTTAAGAGTTTAAATGGTGTTGCCAGGTGCTCATAAGCAAGAGCCATCTGAAGATTTAATTTGGATTTAGGTGCAATGGAGGTGTGCTTCAGACAGGTCTCAGAAGCATGGCTAAGCATGTCTCAAAATGTCACTGCTCAAGGGTGCCAGAATGAACCTTTAGCAAGGTCAGCTGTGTTCCTGACTTGTATTGCTCCAGAAGCCACTCCAGCATGTCAGGACACTGTGATCAGCACGATGGCAGCTCACACAGTGGGGACCATATTGCTAATCTCTCCATTTTGCAGAATACATGTGTTCTGTGGAGTGTTTTTTGCTCTGAATCAGGATGTTTGGGAGTTCAGATCAAATGTTCTTACTGAGAGAGTCAGCCAGCTAATCTCCATGCCAGGAAATGAAGCCATCTGATGTCCTGAGGTGAAGCTATAGGAGGCTGTATGAGTCCAGAACAACTTGAAATCTGTTTTATAAATAAATCCTCATTGGTTTGGAGTGTCTGTTTTCTACCATGATCAGTATTGCCTTCTTTTTGTTTTCAGGCCTTATTAAAGAGACAAATGCAGAATCTGCTAATTACAGGTAGAAGATTTTGCAGATTTTGCAGACTTGTAAACGGCCTTTCTAATGCTGTTTGCAAAAAATCTGAATGCTGCCTAAAAGAGAGAGAGTAACACTTTGTACTGGCAAGCTGTGATTTGCTATTGTGCCTCTGAATCAGCATTGCAATACTGCAAATAAAGATCCTGAGAGATGCATGTACTGTTTGTTTGGCTCTATTGGCAATGACATTAATCTCAGACAAATGAAAAGTTTCAGCTAAAGAAGTCTTTTAAAATTTTATTTGTTTCATTAGCACAATAGGTGTCTGTTGTTCCAATCTCCTGGACAATGAGGGAAGTCCAAAAGTAAAAATCCTCTCTTTATTTTGATGATGTTCTCAAAAGAATATCTCCATAAAATGAGCATAGGACCTGCTGGCACAGACAACTTTTGCTTCTCAGTCACTGTCCAAAGAACTTGTATTTCCCCACTGACTACAGAAGGCCTCAGATCTTAGTGTGAAGACACACAATATAATAAGATCAAATATGACCACTGCTGGTGCCAAAATGGGAAGAAATCTTTTTCCCTCTTCTCAGTTCTGCTGCTGGCTCATTTCATTGTCCACTAACCTTTGTGCCAGGTCTGACATCCAGCAGGATCAGCCATAGATCTTCTCAAGTCAGGAGCCCAGGAGAGAATTAAATCCATCAGAAAACTGTGCTTAGCTGTCTGCCAGCTTTGTGAGCTGAACTGGCCCAGCCCAGTGATTTGTAGATGAAATCCTATGACATTACACCAAGATCATATAGGTGTATAAGAACAATAATGTCACCAGCTTGCAGTTTTTCATAGGAAGCTTGAAAAAATTTGGACAATTTAAAGCAGCAGGATGTAGTTCCTCCCATCATGTGTAGCTGCCCAGAATCCAATAGGGAATCTATGTGCTAAGGAGCCAATTGCTCAGGATACAGATGCCAAGGAAAGATGCTGAATCCCAAAGCCATGGTTTGTAGAAGGGCTCTGCATGCATGACTTGCACTGGCATAGAGACCAAAAGAGCTGAAATTGTTCAAAGCAGAGCACAAAACAGGGAATTTGGTGATACCAGAATACTGACTCAGCAATTAAGAGGTCCAGTTAAGGGCCAAGGAAACAGCAAATGTTTTGCTGACTGGGCAGTTCCTCACTACCCAACCTGCAGGATGAGGGAAGAGGCATCTCAGCAATGAGAGGCACTGACAAAAAGGTCAGGTCATTTCTGCCTCCCTCCAAACACAGCTCGTGGGATTGTGTTCAAAGACTGCATGAGTGACAGCAGCACCATTTTGGGGTCTCAGGCACCTTTGTCTGGAGAAATTGGGAGGATTTATAGACTATACACTAAAAGGCCTGGAAAGGAAGACCTCTGTCTTCTTTGTCTTTGAAGTTTACACTCTTTCTTCCCCTTATCACTAGAAGTTTTACCAGAGCAGAGAATGAATTTCACCATCAAAACATTAGACAGCTGTGTAAAATAAGAAGTATTTTTCCAAAGAGGAAGCTCAAATGTTTCTGCCCAAGGCAATTCAGGATCAAAAGAAGGACACATTGATTTCTCAAATAAAAGCATTTTCAAATGAGAGTCCCTTACTCTTTGGAGTTTTTCAGAAAATGATTTGCAGATGGCACATCTCTCCCTGGTGTGACTTTTTCCAGACACATGGAGCATTTAGCACATCCGCAGTTCGGAGGCAACTCAGCTCCAACATTCATGCACCGACTTAGTAAATGAATCTATTGCTGTGAGTGCCTCCTAGGTAAATAACAGAAATTTCCTTATAGGAAGATCAAAGGAAATGCTAACAAACCCCTTCCACTGGCACAATACAAAGTGCCTGTTTATCAGCTCTCTGCAATTATTGACACAAGCAGAGCCCAAGGAGGCACACGGTGCCAGCTGTGACGCAGGGCCACATGCACCTGGGGCTGGGGCAAGGAGAGGATCTCAGCCCACAGACACAGACCTGCATGAATGGGATTGTGCTGTTCTGGGAATGCAGCTCAAGGGAAAAGTCTGTTTCAAGTGCACTGGTCCATATAGATCAATAGCAAAATGTGCAGAATTGGCAAAATACTCAAAGAAGCATGTCTTTAGAAAATGCAGGCAAAATCTTTACATCCAAACTACAGCTTCCAGATGTTTACCAGAACACCTAGAAATTATTACTGTGGTGAAAATCATATTTTTTCACTTGGATCCATGTGCTGTCTTTGTCAGCTCTGTTCTCACCAAGAATTATGTCCATAACTTCTGCACAGTTTAACCAGTCAAAGATACACATTTGAAAAGATGAGATACATAATTCTTGAAGTTAACCACGATCAAATCCTGTCAAGTATAAAACTAAGTTTGTTTTAATAACAATTATTAAATAATAATGTTGTCTCAAAGATGTATCTTTGCCTTAAAAAATTACTGATGAAAAAGCACTCTAAAATTTTTTATTATTTGTTCATGCATATTAAATGGATACCATACACACATAGTGCTTGGAGGAGTTCTGTAAATGACTGTGACATAAGGAGACATTTAACAGCAGCAAATTAAAGATGGCATATCTTAAAAAGTGCCTCCTCACATTTTGGGATGCTGGTTCAGTACTAATGCAACAGGAGGAAGGGTGCCTGCTGAACCAGCAGCAAGACCTTCCCTGCACAGAAACTCGAGGTTTCTCTTGGGGATCTTCCCTCTTTGTGTTAAATTTCTGCAGTGCATTTCTCAGAAACAAGGTCACAGTCTCAAGGGCGTCATGACATTCGTGTGTACGCACTTCAGACTGCTCCAGCAGGAACATATGCCAGTGCTTTTGGGAAAGGTTGTGTTTTTCATTTCAGTGTGAAAGCCCTTATCAATGTGCTAGCATGTGGGGAGGCTCAGGAGACTGTTTGGCAGGAGAATTATATAGAAAAACTTACACCACAGCCTCTCGAGAAGGGAAATCTATGACAGGTGGGTTAGGTACAAAGATCTGAACAGTACATCACTAAATGATTAAGAAAACCCAGTTTTAAGATAAACCAGTGCATGGAATTAGTAGGAACCCAATTAAAAGCCCACTGTTGTCAGCAGTAAAGTGCCAATTGAGTTTGTGAATCCTGAATCAGGACGAGTTTTAGAATGAAAATGTAGCTGGATAAGCCAGAATAAAAATGTGTTGGCAGAAAATTCTTTTCACCATCAGTAATGAATTTGTTGACAGATATTATGTAGAACCGGATGCAGACACTGCCTGTACATGAACAATTTAACCAAAAATTACAACATACACCCTTTCAGAGGATTATATGACAAAAATAAACATCTCAGTAAGAATGTCTCTGAGCTCCACAATCTATCATGTTTCAAAGGAGTCTTATACTAAGAAAATTTACAGCTGAAGATTTCATGCTTCTTCTCATAGGCTTAGTCTTAACCAAGAGTATCATAAGCTGTGTTATTTCTAAAAAACAGCTTTGAGCAGCAAAGTAAAATAATTATCAGGCTAGTTTCTCCACCGTGTAAGGCAGTTGCAAAGATTAATAGACCAATCCTGCAGGCTGGTTTCTTTTTAATTTAAACAACAGCTACCAATGAAGGGGAAGTGCTTCAACAAAAAGGAAAGTAATTTGAGATTATATTTGAAAGAACAATTTGGAGTTTACAGAAAGAAGTAGCTTTGAAAAATGGCCTGGGGGTTGTAACTATACACGATTGTTCTTATAGGAGCTTACAGTTGGAAAGTGCCTGGCCCAACCTGTTTCTCCTGAATGCAAATTCTCCCCTGGTGCAGGGTGTTGTACAATGTCCGTGCTGGAAGGGGATGGGCAGCAGCACCTCAGAGCTGGCTTTGCTCTGAGCTGAAGGGACAAGAGGCTGGCAATTGTGTAAGCACAGTTAAAACCCCTGACTGGTCGTTTTGTCCCCTTCCTATGCAAGGCAGGGAGTAAAGTGCAGAGATCAGGAAAAACAGAAATTGTAATTTCAGCACTGAAGTAAGTCTACATCTGGGGAAATGGGCTGGTCTCTTGTCACTCTTGTCTAATTCTGCTGGGCTTGCTACTTCTGTGGACAAAAGGACAGGAAAGAGGAAGACAGTATATCACTTTACCTTTTTTACTTCTGTTGTTAATTTAATCTTTTCTTATTTAACACACAAAGTGCATAAAACTGGTCCTTCTTGCTCCACTTTGAACCATCTTCTATTTCATCTGACATGCACCTGGTTTTGGAAGAGTTTCCTCTTCTAATCCTACTCTTGAGAAGGGTATGAGCTCACATGCATTGTCTTACACTCCCAGTGTTTGCTTTGGAGAGTCAGTTCTGAAACTGAAGAACGTCTTTGGACCTGCTCTCCTGATCTCTGTGTGAATCAGTCACTCCCCAATAAAAGTATGTTTGTTTGTCATTGCTAATGCAAACACCACAATTCAGAGACACCTTGTTATAAAGCCTATAGCCTCTGGGAGTGTTTAGCTTACCATAAAAAGCAAGATTTTTGCCTGACAATGCTGAAGTTAATTTTAGCTGTTCCCATAAAGCTACACTTTAGGTTCTAAATCATGGGCTCTGTCTCAGCAGTCTCAATGAAAATCAAGAAGTGTTTTATTTCTAGAGTTGAAGTAAAACTTACCACAATAGAATTCCATACTGCAGCTTTGTAGCCTATTATCATCTTTCTTACTCAGAGTGAAGTTAGACATTCCCAGCCTGTATTTATGATCAAGGATGCTTCAGAATAATGTATATAAATTGAGTTTTATTGATCATTGAACATCTGCTGGCACTTAAGTATGTGAAAACCCAAGCATGAATAAAGGCTTTGCAAGTTTGCATTTTTTTATGCTTATAAAATTATAATTTATAATCAAGTACACTATGTTATGTTTTCTTTATCACCTTCATAAAGATAAAGTAATGTAAGCAGGGGCTTGGATTACAAGACCACTACAAGATTGCAAAGACTCAGGGTTTTATGATTTATGGAAGAAAAATTCCATTATTTTTCCCTTAAATCTGACGCAATTTAACAGCATTTTTGCCTGCTGTGGTAGAGGGTCTGTGCCAAACTATGATTACTGCAAACAGAATTGGAAGTGCTATAAAATAATATTTTTTTATTTTGCATTCATTGCCAAAGGTGGTGAGCAAATGTCTTTGTCCAACTTCCTGATCATACAGTTTTCACTCATCCTTTCCAACACTGACTAATCTAGAACACGTGCCAGTGCTGATGCAGACCCTTCTGAAACTATGTGCACTTCACACACAACTCTCATGGATGCTCAGATCACTCAGTGTAAGTACAGCTTGAGCAGGGAGTCAGGAGGGGAGGAAATGTAGAACTGGAGAGAAACAAAACAAAACCCAACCCTTACAGGGGTGGGTTCAAGAAAAGCCTCTGCACATCAGGTGTGTGTTGGGAAATTACATTATGTTTTATGAAAATGTGGGTCATAGGAACTGGAAGCAACTCAGAAGAAAGAGCTTTTGTCTCTTTTCCCAGAGTTACCAAGCCCCTTTCATGTGGCCCGACCTTTTCTCTTTATTTCCAAAGTCAAACGTGAGCTAAACCAAACATGCCAGCAGCATGCCCAGGCATGGCAGCACTAAGGTTGGCCCCTCTTGAGCTTACAGACTTGCTGCTCTGCTGGCATGTCTGACCAGCCCCAGGTGTGAGCAAGAGAACCCCCAAAGTTCCTGCTGAACATGAGTTTTGCTAAATATGGATTACCTATAAATGTGACTGCAAAGGCTCTGAGGATATCACAGTTTCATAGGGGTTTTGAGGTACCTGAAATATAGAAATGACAGCTTTATGTTCAAGACAGATTTTGTAAGACATGGTAGCCTATAATGAGTATCACACTTAGCTACCTAAACCAGACTTTAAAACCCTTGGATAAGATGATAGCAATTAAAAATCATCCATCCTTAAATTTTAGATTGTAAAATATCTGCAGAAACCTACTAAATGCTGTTGCCCATCTTTGCCATAAGAAAAATTTAATGGTCACCATGACAATGCCAAGAAATTCCCAGTCTAGAACCTCTCTCATTCCTGCCCCCACATGTGTCCAGTGCCTAATCACTACTGCTCAGGAAGGAAGTGCTGCAGATCTGAATCCTACAGACCAAGACAAGGAGGTTAAACACAGCATCTTGACTTCTGCCCAACCCCTACACCAAGGTCAGGGACTGTGCCACTAAGAGGTCTCACTAGAGGGCAGCCAATAAAACCTCTAGCAATCAATTTGCATGGGCTGAATGCCACTTTTTTGTTGTTTTCTTAGACCTTGGACTGTGATGGGGTATGAATTTGGCCCCTTGAAATTGCATCCAGTAGCTGTTTGTGCTGTGTTTGGGTTTTTCTGTATGGAAAAATTCATTATCTCCATGAGACTCCTCAGGCCTGATGGATGTGGAACATCTGTATGAAACTGAAAAATCATGAAGGTGAGACAGCACTTGATGCAGAGCAGGGTGATTATGACTATCTCTGCCCTCACTTCTTTCCCTTGACTCCTTAAGGGAAACATCACAACTTACAACAAAATATAGATAGTGTGATATGTAGTGCACTCTGAGTTGTTTGCCATAAAATTGCTACTGAAGTAGTTATTGAGGTTTAAATGTACCATGCCTTTATTTATTTATTTATTTCTGCAGTCCTTGTAATAAACTGCAATCCTCAGTGCCTCAAGGTCCTCTCTCACCTCTGTTTTCATAAATGTTTCCCAGTACCTGTCCTATCCTGTAACACCAAAAAAAAGTATGCTATATACTTTCCAGAGAAACACAAGAACAAGATTTTAAGAGCTTCCAAGATAAATACATTCTCCAAATTCCATACATTCATCACGTAGCTTTTATTAGGCCAAACATTTTTTTACAAGATTTTGTGTGGTTCTGAGCTGAGATACATTTTCTATCCCTATAGAAACATCTTTGTTTGATTGATCATAGATTGCACTGCTATGAAAAAGAAATAAAAATTAAGCATGCTTTCTCTAGTACCAGGAGCAATGACTATCAAAATTAGCCCTTTAAAGCATAAAGTGTTTCAGAAATACATACTTGGTGTTCATAAAATGCATTCCTCTGGCTGTGACTACTAAGAACTCAGTTCAACGCAGGAGTTCATATTTTAAAGAATTCTGACTTCCCTTAAGGTGACCAAATGTATATCAGGATCTGCTGTAATGTCCTAAATCTGATCCTGTTTTATGCTATGTACTCAAACCCCCCCATTTTCTTCAAATGAAAAGATGGACAAAAAATTACTAAGCTGAAGTTTGATGAGTGAAATTTCATCAGAAAAATCTCGTTGATGAAATTGAATTCATTGTAGAAGTTTCCATTTCCCATGAACACAGTAAACAGTATTTGTTTCTCAGTACCAATTAATAAAGCTGAGTGAGCAATTAGACACAAATCTTCAGCTTTTCTTGGTTGTATAACAGCTGCACTTAGCATGAAACTTCACCAGATATATTAATTAGCCAAACATAGTTAACATTTTTTGTTCATGAGGGTAGCAACTGGAGTCTTTGTTTCTTAATCAATTAGAATGCTCAGTTTTTTGTTGTGCATGTGTGTGTTGCACACACAACTCATGCAAAATTGATTTTGCCCATGATTACAAGGGTCTTATAACACTGGCTCTGCTCCCTGTTTGGCTGATCCTGTCCCATCCATCAGGAGAATACCCTGAAGGTACTATCAATCCAGTAATTTATGAAGTAGAAACAAATAATACATGATCAAAGATTTCATAAAATATTATATTGTTTTCCTCCTTCTCTGCACCCCACAGACTTTTCACAAACCATCCCTCTTAGACCAGAAAATGCTAAGATATATTGGCTAGGAGGGGAGTTTAATTCAATTCTTACCCATTGCATTCACACAAAATAATTGAATGCACATGCAGAGTCTGGTTTTAAGGGATCCAGTCAGGCCTTTATCTGATTCACCTAAAGGTCTCTTTGATAGTGAATTGGCAATGAATTTAAAAATCTCTTTGCTACCTCACACCAAGCAGTTTTCCACTCAGAGGAAGGACTGAGACAGGCAGAGTTAAGATTGTTCATGGAGTATATAGTGTGATACTTTGGGCAGCTTTAAAAGATCTTGAAAAGCTGAGGTCAATAACATGTGGATTTTTAATATGTATTTGCAAATATTAAAGTTTTTTATCAGCTGCATTATCACGTGGTGCATGGGAGACTCTACCATATGTTTAGTGTCAAGCAGAATGTAAAGAACTGCTGCTTTGCATTTGGTTGCTTTTGTTCTTTGAAAGGCAAGGGTAATGCAGAGCCTACCAAAGTGTCTCCAGCTGTGGCTGTGGCAGTAGCCCGGCGGGGCACTGGAGTTTAAACTCCACAGGAGTTTAACAGGAGTTTAAAACAGGAGTTTAAAACCCCAGCCAGCTGCCCAGCCATGCAGAGCCTATGGCTTGCTCTCAGGATCAGCTGTACCTACAAATTTGGGGAATTTTTTACAAATAATTATTGCCATAGCAACATTGCTCTCCGCGACCATAGCAATAACAGTTGCAATTCATCATGTTCAGTTCCTCCTTCTCCCCTTTCCTTGACCTCTCCTCACTAAGGCATGAGAATCCTATGGGGAATGGCAGTCCAGGCCAAGGGAATCCTCCCCAGTGTTCAGGGGCTGGAGTTAAAAATCAAACACAGTAGCCTTGGCTACACATCCCACATCTGGAAATGTTGCTATGTGACCTCAGAGGAGAGGCTTTCCTGGCTTGTGGAGCTCCAGGTGACGCCACCTCCCAGCTCCCCTGCAGGAGGGATGGCTCTACTGAGTGTGTGTCATCAGCTCGGAGCACACGCTGCCCTTTACTCAAACCAGATGGATGCATTTCATATTCTTATTCATTTTCATAGGGCTGGGACCACCGTAAGTGCTTGCTCTGCATCTTTGCGTGTTTCAGTTTCCTGAAGCAATTTTCTCTTATGTTTCAGTTAAGTACAGGCTCCACCAAACACATTATTAATTACAGACGTGGGTTGCCTTGTGCAGTATGATGTGTTCCCTCTGCACATTCACCAAAATGTCTGTTGTGAAACAGTCACACAGATACTGGCATTTTATCTATAAACTGCCTGAAATAGAAGCCTTTATAATTAAACATTGATTAAAGCTTAAATCCTGTGATGAAAATGCTCAGTTTTAGGAACAATGTTTTCTACACCCTGTAGGTGCTTCATAACATACCAAAAACCTGTTCATTTCATTGGGAATACTCACAAGCCTTTAGTTAGGCTTGCATTAAAGTACTTTGTTATGTCACAATTAGCAAATAACTTCTTGAAGAGCTATGGTAGGTGGTGAAATCCCAGACTAGGGTCCATTTTTTATATTTATGGAGTAGCCTGATGAGTTCAACCAACAACAGTGACATTTGGATGGACACTACCAACTCACTGGTGCAGAAACCCTAAAAAATGCTTATTTTAGGCAAGTTCACCTTCCTATTGGCTTCAAAAAATAATACCAGATGAAAGGGTGAGCAATTTGTTACTCATTCACTTATTGCAATTTTTCAAACCATTGTTTTCAATAGTTTTCTGTATCACTTTTCAAATATCTGTACTCATCTGAATTGGGAAAGTGATGGAAGAATGACAATGCAGAATACACTCATAATAAGAGTAGTAATCAAACTCAAAGGTGTAATGTTACTTTCAGAGGTACCTAAAACCTTCCCTTTTTCCCAGTCTGCACAATTACTCACTCATAATTAAGATAGAGTGTGTCAGTTGTTAATATTATTAACCAGTAATTATTGAATAGACAGTGAAGAAAGATGTAAGCTGGTAAAGAATTAATTTGAGGGATGACTAAAGGCAGTGCAGTTCAGGCTCCTGATCACTTCTCACCATGCTAAGTCAGGTACATGGCACAGTGACTGCTCTCATCGGATTGATTTTTTTTCTCTGGTGGGATTAATGGTATGAGGTGCAAGGAAGTAAAGAATTTGGCCCAAAAGACTTTTAAAAACCTGCCAGTCTAAAGCAATATGGGAATCTTCCTATACTGTGACTACATCTTCACAGACCACTTCACTCTCTTCTGACACAAATAGAGCTGCTGTCACAAATGCTGTCTGTAACAAAATAGAAGTTTATCATTGACACACATTTTAAAGCAATGCCAGATTATTGTTCCCTTACTAGCATTAGATAATTGTCACTAGGTTACAGTGCTGTGAGTGTCTCTGATGCAGAACAGTAAGCAAAATCTATGGAGCTGCCTCCCTCAAGTGCCTAAAATAAGTACCAAGTGTGAAGGTTTCTGAGACTTTCTGTGGAAACAGGAGGTGAAACAACACATTTAAGCTTAGGTCCTGCCCTTGCTCATCTTGATGGACAACTAAATCCATTAATTAAACAGTGACTAGCCTTTTTACATCAGTGCCCACACTGAGTGAGGAAGGTCCCTCACATGCCCATCCTGAACAGCTCTGTCCAAAAGCAAGAATGGGTGTGGATAGAGTTGAACATGAAATGGGAGCTGGTTTGTGCCAAGGTGGATTTTAGACTTAAGAGAGTGATGCAGACACTGCCCTAATGATGCTCCTCTCCACCAACACAGTAATTGGCATTACAAAGCTGATGCCCTGGTCTGATCACTCTTACACCAAGAAGAAAAGCAAGCAGAATCTCCAGGAATGCCAGGCACTACTAAAGTTGACCAGGTACTTGCAGTACCCAGCTCTGCCAAACATAGAAATCTGCCTGAAAGGCAACAGGAAACCCCCCTGTAATAAAACACCAGCAGTGAGCAAGCACTGCCTGCTGCCTGCTGCCCTGACTCAGGGCTGTGCCAGCTGCTTCCCCATCCCACCTCTCACATCCCCTTCTTCCAAGGGACCCTCTTAGCCTTAGCAACCCTATGTCAGCGATGGCCATGCTGAGGGAGTGTTTTCCAGGAGCTGGGTTGTGCCTCTTGCCCCCCAGTGCTGCAGGGCTCCCCTGAATCCACAGGGAACAGCGTGGTGAGAAGGGAAGCGTCAATGATTGTGAAAATGGAACGTGAGTGTCACACTCTGGTTTCATTGTTCCAAAGACACCATCTGCAGGTGTGTCCCCACTAGAGAGCACATACCCACCTCATTTCCTGCTCCTTTGCCCCAGCTGGAGAGTTAGAGAACTCATTTTCCTAATGAAAACCTGTGGCCAAAATCCTCCAGACTCCTTTGGAAGTCCCATCATTTTAAGCAAGTCTGCTTTGCTCACCACCAGGTCAAGGTGCCTGCCTAGAGGACAGTGACTGCAGTGAGGTGACACACGTTTGCACAGCAGCAGGCAGATCTCAGAGGTGACTCTGGACTGCAGGGACACAGTGGAGATGTAAATACTTTGTTTGGTGTCTTTCTGCCACACACAGGAGGTGTCGTGGCAGAGCTTTCCCACTGGCAGCCTTTCACAGTGCAGTTTTGCTACTCAGGCAGCTGCCTTACCTACACCCCTGCTGCCAGGTAAACACCTGGTTTTGTGAGGGCAAACTCCAGAAAAGCCAGGGGAATTACCTTGTGATACAAGAGGGTAAAACAACACAACTGGTGTTTGGATATTTTACCTGGCAGAACTTTGGTCACTGTAAGGTACGTTAAGTCAGAGCCACAAAAATAGATGCACCTGGGTACTGGGTATTAACTTGCACCTCTCATTTCTTATCAGGGAAAAATAACTTGTGGCCCTGCCAAGAAACAAACCAGTGCCCTTTAGGCAGTTCTCACTCCCTCAGAAAAGCAGACAAACCAGCTTTGGCTGAAGCTAGGTATGCAACATAGCCCACAGCCACTGAAGCTAGAAGTAAGAGATTTCAATGTTTTTGGTGCCTCTGCCATACAGGATGCAAAGCTTTGCATAACTATACTTAACCCAAGTGTTTCAGGGTTATTTTTGTTTCCAGAGTCAGACCCTGAGATAAGAAGCTGACGTGCTCTGAAGCATGTAAGTGCATTTTAATGGTTGATTAAAACCTACCAGCATTCTAGTGACACCAGCCACTAAATAATGCAACAATTCACAAAACATTAAAATGGCCCTGATTGTCAGGATGGGGGCAGGGGATTGGGAAGAGTACATTAATAGATTTTAATGTGTTCAAGGCAGTACCTGGAAGTGAGGTAGCAGAAGTCACAAATTAAGTGGTTGCTAATACAGAAAGCAGAGAACCATATTTTTAGAATTGTTTCATTTTTCAAGAAGGATTGCAATAAAGGAGCAGAAAATGGAACAAATACGTATTTCTTGCAAGCAATTTGTCCTAGGGTCTCCCCACCTGGTATACAGCAATAAAGCTGTCAGAATTTAACCTACTTCTTTTTGGAGCAACAGATTTTTCAGGGGTTATCCAAGGATACAGCCTACCTGAGGATCTTCTGAGTCTGTTGGTACCAAGTGATGAGAATCATTATATCCAAATTCAATAACTTGGATATAATTATATGTCCAAGTATAATGGCATTGCCATTGGACTTGGAATTTCTGTCAACAGGTGAAAGATCCCCCATGCACGGGGCAGCACCCTCTGAATTTGTTTCAGAAAGGTGGAGTAGGGTGGGAAACTATAAAATGTTCAACCATCAGAATGCCAGAGCTCAGTAATATACAGACTACCATTTCTGCATCTGAAAGAAATACAAATGAGCTACTATTGCTGAGCTATCACTACTCTTCCTTCTGAGGCTTCAGAGAAATTGTAGTTCTACTAAAAATAAAGGAAAAATTTGAGAACTGGGAAAAAAGACTGATATAACAACACAAGAAAAAATATTAAGCAAAATGTAGCAACTTTATCAAAATCATTATAGTACCTTAGTACCTAAGTGTGAAAGAATATGATGAAACACAATGAGCTGAGAGGGTTTTTTATTTCTTCACAGCTACACAAGTATTTATGACAAAAGAAAAGAAAAAATTCCCTTTCTGAGCTGGCACCATTTTATATCCATTTTGCCAGGATCTGGATGACTCCACAGTTTTAGGAGCAAAAAATAGCTAGAGCAGAGTCTGAATGCAATGCAGTGATAGGTAGGATGCATAAAGGTAGTTAGTGACATACAGATCATGTGTGGTAAGAGTCCAGAGAGAAAAAGACAAAAGAAAAATTGGATACAAAAAAAGGTAGAAACTGGTAAAAAGTGGGAATAAATGAGGCCCAAGGAGTAATTTCCAGTAAAAAATTCAAGAAATCTGTGATCTTGTTGTTGACAATTTACAAACAAAGAAGGTGAAAGACCTCAGATAAATTATTCATTATCCACCAAGCTTTAATTAGAACACACCCACATATGTGTGCAAGGGTTGAGAGAAGCTTTTTAGCTAATATAAGCAGTTTTAATCTGCATCCTGAAATGCTGTAGTGGATTGCCTCAAGACTTGTCTTGAACTGGAACTTTCTTAGGATGTTTATCTCAACAAACACTCTGAGGGTATCCCCATGTGTCAAAAACCATGCAAAAATGAGAAATGTTTCCTTAACAAAGGAATGTGACGTCCCATAGATTGTATTGCTAATTGCAGCTATGCATTTCTTGATGACTGATTGCAACATTAAAATAATTTACTAGATCCACACCTTAAAAAAAGAAAAATCATTTAAAATCACACTTAAAGACTGCAGTTCTTCAGAGCCTGACAAGAAATTGATGTTTTGGGATGCATTCAGATAGCACTGATTCAGTATCAGTGCATAAAATCCATCTGTCCATAGACTCTATAAGACAGATTTATCATTCAAGTCCATCATTTTGAAGATCATAGTCAAAAGAAACACTGCAAAATTAATTGATAGTCCTATCTGGCAGAAGAGTTACAACAGAGTTAAAACAGACATTGACTCAAACAATTACCATGAGATTTGGTCCTCTATTTTGTTAATGCGTGGTCTTTAATTTTTTTTTTTTTTTTCTTTTTTTGCACAGAGTGAGGATGTCTTTGAGGCTAGGGATCTGATATTTCTCAGTATTATATCTGCATATGGACAACCACAGGCACAAATATTCCAAAAAGAGGTGTTAAACAGTTGTATTTACTTAATTAGTATAGGCAAGCAGAGTAGTTCCAATAAGACTCTTATTTACTTTCAAAAACATTTTCTACAAATTCTTGTAGAAAAAACCACCAATAAAAAATTGATTCTGGATAAAAAACTGGGATTATGAGACTTAATCATCTGTCACACTTCTGTCACGATCAGGAGTATGGATATGATGGATACTCATCAATAATCATGGCTTCACCAAGACACAGTGTGTGTCACAGCCTAATTTCTGTCAGGGTGGGAGGTGCAGTGGCTCTGACCCAGGCTGGAGCAGGACAGAGAAGTCACAAAGAGTTATTTGGTGGTGGAGCTACACAGCCAAAGGTGGTTGTGGCAATGTTGTTCTTGTGCTTTCACTGTCTTAGTAAGCTCAAAAGACCATTTGAGCTTGACCAGTTTCATACTCAAGTCATAAGGCTGCAGGTGAAAAGAAAGGATTTATGGCATTAGTAAAGGAAAGATCAATGAAAAGCCTCCTGCAGGAGTGACATGACACTTTGAGAAGTTTTGGAAAGGGACTTGTGTTTTCAAGATTTAAAGAATTAAAAAATAAAATTAAAATATGATTTTACCAAAGATTACCAAGGACAAAGATTTCAAGAATGAGAATCTCTGCACCCACAGGGCTGATCCAGTGAGGGGAGGCTGTGCCATGGTAGAGGAGAGTTAAAGAAAGAGAAATTCTCCATGTAAGCAGGGGAGAGCAGCTCCACAGCTCCATTTTCCCTCAGATCCAATTGTGTGCATTCAGACCTTGCATTAAGAATAATCTATATACTTGCTTTTCCTCAAGAATGAGAATGATCCTCAAAATCTGTAGCCTAAGGCTCTGCTGCCTTTGTTATGCAAGTGAGCTTCCCCTACTTTTTACTGTATAAGCCACAAAAAATGAAGATATATACATTTTTTTTCTTTCATTGCATACCCATATGTTTGTATAGTGATTACCTTTGCAGCTAACAGATGCTCTTATTTTAGGATTCTTAAACAGAAACCCAAAATTATCTTGTATCTACATTTTTCTGATATAGACAGATGTGAAAGGGTTGTTTTTTTTAAGTTACTGATGGAGAAAGTTTTTCTCTGCTTGCCTTCTATATTAACATTTTTTTGAATAATTCATTCCCTTCTGGGTAACAGAAGCAGAGCATTTTCCTCTACCTGCTGATCACTTCTGAGCAAGATGGAAGATCTGATGGACCAAAACTCCTTTTAGGTCGGTATGACAAGGCATGATCCCTTAAATAATTCAATTCCTAGTAACAAATAACAGCCCTTCAGGCACAACATTTGTTGAAATAAACCATTGTTTCGTTTTGCCTTGTGGAGGAAGTGCAGAAACCACCTAAGAAGAAAAACCTAAGACTTTGATAGAAGATTTTGAAAGATATGCATAATTTAAGGATTACAGTAATTGACATGCCTCCTATTCTTAGATTTCTTTCAAGTCAGGGGTGTATTTAGTAGATTTGGCTCTTAAATGATAATATGTGTGAATTAGCTATTCATTCCAGTATCTAGATCTTTGCAAATCATAACATATCTATAGAAAGCAATCTTCTTTCATTTTCTAATTGCTGAGCTCTAGGGGCTGGGTGGTGGGTTTTTTTGGTTTTTTGGGGTTTTTTTTTTGCTTCTGGAGATTACACTGGCAGATATTAAATGGTAGTTCCAGTCTGCCTACCCAATAGCAAAATTACAGCTGAAATTTCAGAACAGAATTTGAAAACATTTTCTTCTTGGCTTGTATTTTCCTAGTGCATTCCAGGACATGAAAATATCCCTTCATAAGGGCATGTAAAGCAAGATCTCTGCCCTAAGAAGAAGATAATTTAATCCAAATATGTAGAATAAGAACAAAAAGATCAAGTGAAGACATGGTGGCAGATAGTGCTGAGGGGCACACTGAGTGAAATCCAAGGGAAAGGAAGACATCTGAAGTGATCTTTGAAAGCAAAGAAGGAATTATCTTAATGAAGGAGTGGCTGATCCAAGTGCAAAGTGTGGCTTGAGAGTATGTGGGACCCAAGGAAAGCTTGAGAGAGCAGCAGGCAAGCATTGAGTGAGGGCTGTTCCTCATGCCTGTTAACAGAGATTTGCTTTTTTGTAATTTACACCAGCAAAAAGCACGTGATGGAAAAAATAGTTTTTTCTTCATGAATACATCTGTTCATCAAGTGATGAACAAGCAGCTTCATACATGTGTACATACACACACTCATGCCTACAGAACCTTTATGTCAAAGAAAGAAGATGACAAAGACAACATGCAAACCTACTACAGGGTTAAAGATACTTTCTGCACAGACCTGGCCAAAATTGTGCCAGAGGGCAGCAGAGAGGAGCAGAGACAGTGAGGAGGCTGTTAGACCTTGAACTACCTGAAAGACCTTTCCTTCCATGCAGAAATGCAGGCAAAGAATAAGGCTGCCTTGGAAAGACAGATAATTTCTTTGAATCCAACATATAAAATAAAGGGAATCAAGGACAGGGTGAAGTAAATGGTCCTCAGAGGGACAAAAGAGAAAAGGAAGTAAGGTATGAAGCCTGTGATCCAAACCCTCATGTATATCAAGTTCAAACTGTCATGAGATTAATATGGGCCCTGATTATTTAATTTATGATGATTTAATTTATGCTGAAAAAATATTCTGATTCTGAACAGCACACAGTTTCAGGTTGGGAAGAAAAAAGGCCATCAGCTCTTCCATTTGAAGAATGTATGATGGCTTCAGCCCACTGATGTTTACAAACCAAATGTGCTAACTTTCATGCTAAGTCTGGTGATTTGCTCAATTTTTTGGTATGCCCTAATTACTCACACTTATCCCTGTCATTACAAAATTCATGTTTTTCAGGTCACCTCCTCCATCACCTTCTTTACAGTAAAAATAATGTAAATTACTTCACTTAGCTTCTGCTGATAATTATTGCTATACAAAAGTGCTATTTATTTGAACCAAGAAAACCTCACCACTTACTAACTAATAATCCTGGCTAATATTGCAGCCAACAATTTTGCTGGATAATGGGTAACATATATTTGTATTGCACTTTTATCTACCAGTACTGATCAAGAACTGTAGCAGTCAGAACAGCTCAGGAATTAAGAATATTGTAGAATTAGAAATCAGACCTAATGTTTTGTACTAGACATTGTAGTGACCTAAATTCAAGAGCTAATCCCTGTCTCAAGTAGTTTGTACTATAGATTATACCAGGACAGAGATTGTGAAGTGGGAGATTATGACTCACCTTTTTGAAGTCATTTCTCTTCACAAATTACTCTTTTTGGAACACTGTCACCAAACAAGAGCTTTATTTATTTATACAGCTCCCAAAAGTATGTTAAACATTTGAGGGCAGAAACAGGCAGGATGCAGAAGAGAGACATTTTTTAGTCTGACAGAATCAAGAGTTTGTACGTGAACTGTTAATTTTTCTTTTGTGTGTTTCTTGCAGGGTTTTTTGTGCATTTCCTAAAGCACAGAACACCTTGTCTTATCTCTTTGCAATGAAGATTGGCAGGTACTGCATGATACTGTCTTAAAGGCACAGAGCATGATACATCATGCCTATTCAAACATATTAACAACTTCTTCCAGAGTGCTTTATTTGAGAGACATTCAACTCCACAGCATTCTCTTTAATGCAAGAAAAAAGCTAAGAAATTACATTCATAGATCTTGTCCTGCAAACCTGTCTGCCAAAGCCTTTTTTTACTGGCAGACCATTAAGGAATGAATTTATTTACCTATTTGTAAATAAAAACAGAGCAACAGATATATTTCATTTTGAAATTGTATCACATGGTTCTATAATTAATTTGGCTCAACTGTTCTATGATTCCATTTGTTCCTATTAATGTAGAAGCATGTCAGAGCTTACACAAAGTTAATCACTGACACTAAGACATAGATGTTACACTGTGCAGTGCATCATTTCCCTTATTGTGCTGAATGTGAATTATTGTGCTAGGAGAAACTTGAATAATGCCCCAGATACCTCATACCTTCAAGCACAGGTGTACATCAGTTTGAGTGGAACTATAATGCATTATATAATTTGTATGTGTTCTCATTTGTAGGAATTTGACCCATTCACCCTTTGCAAGCTCCAAAGACAGAAAAGCCAGATGGGCTGGGATGCTGGATGGGATTTCCAGAGTGTGGAGACAAGGGTGGATTTTTCCTCAAGACCCTGAGCCCCCTCCTGGTAAGTCCCTGTAGAAGTGCCTGTACTCATGGCACAGTCTTAACAGGACTGAGATTTTCCTACTCTCTTTTAACAACACGTGTCTTCACCTTGGTGTCTTTATTTAAGCCTCAATATCCAGATTCTAGAGATGGCTTAGGAAAACCATGGACAACAGAGGCTAAAACTCTGTTCCAAAAAGCCACACAGCTGCTGCTGGGGATGCCTGACTTGCCATCCATCCTGGCAGTGCCTGTGGTCCTGCTTCCAGAGGTGCCCAGGCTGCACAAGCTGGAGCTCCAGCTCTGCATCTGCAGCCAAAATCACCTAAGCCTGACCTACCTTCTCCATATACATATATACATAACAACAAGGCTGAGCTAGAGCTGTTTGCTCCTTTTGCCTGCAGCCTGAATAACCTGGAGATTTCCCTTCTTGGCCCATAGGGGTTCAAATTCTCATCTTTTATGGTATCAGACTTCTGGCTGGGCTGAGGGGTTTCTTCAGGCTTTCTTTGAGTGAAGCTGTGACACCAGGTAGCACAACAAACAGTGGTAATGGATTTCCCTTGAATTAAAGTATGAATATGAGCAGTACCTTCCTGTTGAGCACCTTTCCACCAGGTGTCAGCTTGGGTTCTCCATATACTTGCAGTTTCCCTCTGCTCTTGTGGTGCTCATGAAGTTGCTCTCTGAGAGAAAGGAGATGAAACCTCTTTCTTACATGGAAAAAGACCCAAAATTCATGGCTGTTCAGAGGGAATGTTTTAACTAAGCAGACTATTAAACAAAAGATAAACACCTTCACTGTGCTTTTATTGAAAGAAAAGAAAAAAAAATAAAAAAAAAAGGAAAAGAAGGGAAAGTAAAAGGCAATCTTTATGGTTTCCTTAAAAAGCATTAATTATGAGGATATACTGTATGGAGAAGATATCAGGCTCAGAGTGCTGAGTGGGTGGCAGTGCATGACAGAGCTCTGAGACAGGCACTTAAGAAGTGACATCCCTGTGTTCAGCAGGATTCCTTGGAGGAGGGGAGGATAGGCAACACCCCTAACCTGGAGGGGACCTCACTCCTAAGATTATGGTTTAAGTGAGCAAGAAAGGGAAGAAAAAAGAGCATTTCATTCCTGGGGCACGGGGACAAGAGCAGCTCTGGGGTTTAGACCCTGCTTGAGAAAGAGAGAGGAGACTCCTCAGCATTTTGGGACAGGGGTTTGTATTTTGGATTTCCTCCCATGTGCAGAGAAGGTTCTGTATAAACACTGTGCTCCAGCAGGGACACAGATTCCTGTGCTAAAGGCTAGCATAATCTAGGACTGCAACTCCCAGCAGTCTCTGAGTGACTTTTTCCCCTCTGGCAGCTGGAGGAAAAGGAGAGGTTAAAGCATTCTGCTCGAGGAGCTGCCACCACCGATCCTCACCAGCATATCTAGATGCAAAACAGGAATTTCCTCCCTCCACTGCAATTTCCTCCATGCCTGACCACCAAAACCACAATTTTTTTCTCTGACTCCATTAGTAAAAAGAAGTTATTACTGAAATTAAGAACATTTGTCCACAAAAGTTCCCTCCATTCTGTCATGGTTTAGCCCCAGCCCCATACTAGGTACTATGGAGAAAATTAACTCCATCCCAGCCAAACCCAGTACATTTCCTTAAAGGGCAGGACCAGCAGGGGCAATGTGATGGATTTTCAAAAAAATCTTGTCTGCAGAAAAAACCAAGATCTGACATCCCCAGAGTAACATCTTTTGATGTAAGTACTGAATATACTAAAACAATGTGCAAGCGACGTGAGGGAATCATGAAGAGTTTTGATAATTAATCACTTGGAGATCTCCGGCAGTGAAAAGCAGCAACTCAAACATGCCCTATTTATTTTTGACAGCTGCTAGCAGTTGCAAAGTCACAGAAAATGTTAAAGTCACAGAAGAGGTAATGAAGGCACAAAGACCTAATATTATTTCCTTCGAGGTTGCTTATGAAGCCAGCACTGTTCCATTTGACAGAGAGCAGCAGATGTTTAGTATATCTTGTTGGTACACACAGGTATGGTTCTGCTTATCAGGTACACTTAAAATCTAGAAGGACCTGGGGCTCTCCACAGGGAGTATGAAATATTTGTAAATCCTTCACTGCTAATTTGAAAATGTATTCAAAATGTATGAGAATACGGTTATAATGATATAGCTAAAAAGAACAAAATGATGGCAACTTTAAAGCTGAATTAAAGTAGAGGCTTAGCAAATATCTTTATTTACCTAACAGAAAAGTTGCTCTTTTCTACCTACTGGAAGATGTCATGTCTTTGTTAAATACGAGATCTCACCAATCTATTCTCCAATTATCATAACTTCAATCACTGTCACTGAAAGATGAGAGGTGACTTGTCCCCTAGTAAAAATATTAATTAAAAATATTGGTTAATTGTGTAAGGGCTCATATTGCTAAAAATTAAATCTTTTACAAAACATTTTACAACCCACAGTTGTCAGAACAGAAGTGTCCTCTAGGTTTGAACTTGCTTGGAGTTCTGCCACATTTCAAGATTCCCCAAATTTCTGTGCCACTGATGAACTCTGCCATGGCCCTGGGGTCCCAGAGCTGTCCTCAGGGGTGTGCCTATGCCAAGAGCTGGGGGTTCCCAGGACTTTCCTGCTCCCAAGCCAGGGAGGTGAGACAGGTCCTACCTGTGAGATCCTGTCCTGCTGCCCCTGGGATGCTCCCACGCTGCTGGACCCCAGGGAGCACCCAGCCCCCACAGTGCCCTGGCAGTTACTGCATGTCAGCTGTGAAATTTTATTGTTCTATTTGGTTTTATAAAGAATAAAAAATAACTACAGCTGGCAAAATAAATTGTGTTTTCCAATGCATAATCCTGACCTTACTTGTGTGTGTGTGTGTGTCTGTGTTTCCTTGCTGATTTTTATGAATTATAGTGATTTAAAAAAATTTGCAGTAATTTTTGGCTACTTGTGCCAATTATTCTGTTTCTAGAAAATTCATGACAATAACAAAATAGGGATGCATAAAGTCAATCTGGCTTTATCCTAACAAAGTGCACAGAATTGAAGGAATCAAAGCAATGGGTGCTTCAGGATGCTCAGGCTCAGCAGTGCTGATGTGGCTGGTGCCAAGAGAGGCTGGGGAGCTGGGGATTTGCTTCTTCTCTCCTTGTCCCAGAACCTGCTAAGCCCAGGGATCTCCTAACCAACCCATTAGTAAATGAAATGTTCTGCTGTCTTGGAAATCAAATGGGAAACAGAGCATCTTTATGCCACTGCATAAAGCACCAATAAAGGTGTGGAAAAGGCAAGAAGGTGGATTGGAAGTATGGACTAGCTCAGCTGAAGGTTTTGACTGAGAAAAGTCTGTAACATTTGTACAACAAAAAATGTTTATTCTGTTTTGTTACTGTTTCCCATAAAACAGATCATATGATATAAGGCACAATTAATAAAAGGACCAGACAACAGGTTACCCCAAGCAGCATATGAGGATATTGTGGAGACCTCCACGTGAAGATGTGGAAACCTAAAGTGCAAACAACTTTAAAAGGGAATTGGATTAATTAAAATAGGGCCAGGGACAGCTGAGAAAGATGATGTTCCTTCCAAATGCAGCCTCTGGTGAAGGAAGAGCCTGCACTGTGCATTGCCAGCAGTGGAAGAGCTCAGCACAGGAAGGATCCTACCCTGATCCTCACTCTGTCCATCAGTGCTGGGCACAAGTAGATATAATGAGATCTTTACAGGCTGCAGCAATCCCAACACTAAATACCAATTCCACACAAATAACAAGTCCACTAACTATTAAAAACAGCAGTGAGAATATGAAAAGTGTCTTTCTTCTCTCCAGGCTCTGGAGTGAAACTTCCTTGCTGAAGCTGCTGCAGGAAGCTTCATGTAAAGGCAAGCACTGTGACACCCTGGTGACACCATGAGCAAAGGCTCTGAAATCCATCAGCCTTGGAGTAATGCTGAAGATTTTCTTCTCTGCGACATATGTTTCCCCTACTACCAAAGAACTCCTTCTTTTCTTTTTGTGTGTGAATTTTCATAGGAATTGTAAGTTGTTTCTTAGACAGATGGAATGCTTGAGTCAGTCTTGTCATTTTCTTTAACAGGAAAATGGGATTTGTTGAGGGAGGAAGAATTTTGATAGCTCTTCCATAAGATCTGTATTGCTGATTTAAAGGTTCAGAATGATACAATAAAAAATACAAGCATAACTACCCTTTCTAAGCCAAGAAGTGCATTTCTGGTTGTAGTTGTGAGGACAGTTGTTTAGAATTTTTTTATTACATTACAGAAATCTGCATAATACCATATACAAATGCAGTTTATAAATAGACATGTTTGGGTGAGTGTCTTTACTCCTCATTTGTCCAGGGCATATGGACTAGTGTGATGATAAACTCAGTACATGCACATTCAGGATCTCTGGTTAGGCTAAATGTTTGCCTGATTCAGCATAGCATGCTTTAATAATATAATTCAATTTTTCCTCATTTTTAATGTTATTTCAGCCCGTTAACATAATTTGGGGAGCTATTATAGTTGTTACAGCTGCTAGTTTTGCCCTTAATACTGATTTCACTTATGACCTCAGTCAGAACTAGATTTAAAGTTTGAGATGATGTAAGTGAATAAGGATTATTAGATTTATTCACACGGCAATTTAAATAAGAAACTGCCTGGCTTAGAATAAACGGTAAATGAAAAATGCATGTGATTTATAGACCTGTCCACTTTAAAGATTTATACACGGAGTGGGATGATTAAGTAAGAGACAGACCTGATTACATGAAATATGTAATTTTTGTAATGCAATATTGGAAGCAAGCTGCTAAACAGCAGCAGCATAACAATGATTGCCCCAACAGCTTTTATTACAATATTACTGTACAGCTGGTATGCAGTCATGTAAACACAAGCAGCAGGCTTATGACCATTTCTTTTCCTTGACAACTGGTAGATGTTGTTATGTTCCCATGAACAGCATCCTTCCCTCCCAGAGGCTGCAGTACCATCTCCTGGAAGCAGGCTGTGGGGCTGGAGCTGCCTCCAGGCTTTGTCTACCCCTCCCACCTAAGAGCACCATCTTCCTGTGTCTCTGCTTTCCCAAAAATGTGTGCACGAGCACTCCCAAGGCTGCAGGCCAAGATCATGATTAAACTCTTGATTAAATTCTTCTGTATCTGAAATAGGTAGAGATTTCTGAGGCTTGTTGAGCAATTGTGCCGCTCCGTCAGAACCTGAGGATGTCCAGATGCATCACCGCAGAAACAACAGGATTAGAAAAAATCCTCACACTTTTCTACTACTTAACAGAAAGAAAAAAAGCTCTTCCTTTGCTCTCCATCAAGCTTGAAAAGCAAAAAAACTAAATGTATTTCCTTTCATGGGTTTTAAGGGTGACAGAAGGTGCTGTAATTACTTAACCTTTCTACCACAATATAACACAAGCCGTGGACCTCCCTTCAGCAATTCCAGCTGTCTTCCCCTCTAGCTGAGATCTTGGTGAATCCCTCAGTCTCACCACTGCTGCAGTAAAAGGCTTTCATGAATAACACCAGTGAGGTCTGAGCATTGCTACAAACTGTTGTGCCTTCTCAGGCATTATCTCTGCACACAAGAATAAAAGAGCAATATGATCTGTGGCTATTGTGGCTTTTTTGTGTATTTGTGCATTTTCTCCACGTGGAGAATTGAAGACTAAATGGGAAAATTGATACATTGTGTACAGAGATATGCTGCTTTATATGAATTAAGACACTTTTTAGGAGAAAGCTTAATAAGTGTGTTTCAAACCAGGGGGTCTTCCATAACATAATTTGCAGGGAGCGAATTGACCCAGAAAATTTTAATCTAAATCCCAATCTGATTTGTATAAAGTAATTTAATTTCCTCTCTAGTAGTTATATGGATTTTATCAATTATACCAATTAAATTGTCAAGCAGATTTATTGACCAGTCATCTACAAGACATTTTCTTTGATGTACTATTCTGGTGTCATCAACTGGTCATGAATGTCTAGCCTTAGCATTTTGGTGTTATTATGTGCAGCTCAAAAGAGAAGATTCTATTAAAAGAATGTTGTGAACCAAATAGTGAAATGAGGATGGAAAGTTCCTTGTTTTGAATTGCAGAACAAAATTAAAGGTAATGGCAGATGCAATCCATTTAGATGCTTAGCCAACGTACACAGAAGCCACACATTTGATTTCTGACCTCTTAGTTGCACCTCAGTTAGAGATCTCATTGCTAATAGCTATTATCTAAATTTAATAATTCTTGCCAAAAATGTATATCCAGGAAATTTCAAATATGAAAACTGAGGCATAAAATTAAAGCTTGGTTTTGACCTTGCCAACTCATGTTTTTCAGTATGTTGCATTTTTCTATTGCCTGAGTTCTAGATAAAGGGCAAAACTTTCTCCCTATCCACCCTAAAACATTTTGTTATTAAAATAATTTTTACTTTGTCAGAACAGATTACTAGAATCAGACATCTTGCTTCCATTGAGCGAGTCAGTGCAACTTCTCTGTGACCTTTTCCTAACTTACTTCCACAAGTTTGCCAAATGAGAATACTACCAAAAAAAGAGTCAAGAAGTTACAGATTTTTATAATCAAGGCAAAAACAGAAATTGTAGTTGATAATCAAGGGAGGTTGCTGTGGAGCATATTCAAAAGTCTAAAGGCAAAAGCAAATACAAGTAATGAACTTGACACCCTCTGGAGTGCTTTGGTGCCTATTTGGTGACAAGACCAAGAAGTCTGCAAAAATCAATAGTATGAGATGGCAAAAAGAACTGATATGTGAAAGATGCATATTTTTTGGAAAGAAAATAACTTGTTGAAGCATTGAAGAGCTACTAGGGCTATTCCAGAAACATTTGGCCACATGCCTAATCTCTTTTTTTTTTTGTAAAGCCTGACTGTGAATGGATACTTTAGCCAACAGCTCTGTATCACTCTAGTGAATGATGTCATGAAAGATATTTCATTATGGATATGAAAGAGAAATAACAGCTTTGTCAGTGCCAAGCTCAGCCTTCAGAGCAGCACTCCAGGGAAGGATCTCCACACACCTTAGGGAGGTATGCTAGATGTCCTCACCATGAAAATGTGGGACTGGCCTCTTACAGAACATTGACTGTCAGTCATATGCATTACTAGATTATGTGTTGTCAGGTTTACTCAGCAAAATGTGCTTTGCTGCTGGAAAGGTGTTACGAGCCCTTTGGTTTCTTCCGCTCGACACTTGTGACTCTCACTTCCGTACCAGGGCCTGCACAGCCCTGCTGATGCCAGCCTCAGTCAGGAAACACCTGGCTTTCATATCCTCTAAAAACAGCAGACCCTGTGCTCAACCTTATCAGTGATCAGCAGACCCTCCTTGCCCAATCCATCAATGATAAGCTGAAAATGGGACAAAGTTCAAGCTGCTGTATCCCTGCTCAGGCAAAGCACCTTGGCAACTATTTTCTGCTACAGAAATTTAATAGTTTGGGCTTGGTTTCTGGTCTTCAGTGCTTAACCTAGCTCTAACTATGCAGGACTGTGATTTAAGGAGACAGTGTCTCATTCCTTATTAGTATTTTAAATAATACATAAAAAGGTTTAATTTAAAATGTACATACTGGTATCATCTGAGCAACTCAAGGAGCAGGCATGGTACAGAAGAAAGAATCATTAAATGAATTCATTCATCAGACAGGTCAGCATCTGACACCACGGTGGGGAGGAAAACAAGGTCAGCAGCAAGGTCCTTGTGAGACCCTGCTCCAGAAAAAGACTGATGGATCTCATTTGGTTCCGAACAAAGTGGTGGGAAGGATATGAGTTGGCAGCAATTCCCATCTCCTTCTCTGCCAGCTCCTTTTGGCCACTCACATTGGTGATGCTGCCTTGTGAGCTGTGCAGCCAGCAGCACCTCGGTGGGTTACCCAGCAGGTGGCTGTACTCCCTGCACCAGCTCACAAATCCATGAGGGATGGCTTCTTTTTACATTGTCTTCTGTGAAGAGCTGTGCCATTAGTGAATTAAAAAACATGCCTTACCAGGTGACCAAATAAAAGCCCTGTGTTTGAAATGATGTCAAGTTTTTATTAACGTTCCCTTTCTTTAAAGTATTTCAAAGAAGGCAAAGGATTTTTAGAGTGCTTGAGAACGTGGTGGTTCTAATTTGATTATGGGATTTAAAGTTGATTTCATAATTAAGGTATTAATTCTATTTACTCTATTAATTTTATTTATTCTGTTCTATTAATTCTGTGTGTTCAATACAGACCAAGATAGAAGAGTGTGGTTCAGCCAGCATGGAATTTGCTCATAAATGCAGGTAGCAGAATTCGTCACTAGCAGAACTTATCACTAAACCCATGTTTTCTATTGGTTCTTCAAATACTATTGTTATTGTTACTGTTAGATATCAAAAAGGAAAAGACAGCAGAAAGAGATTTAGGAATATTTAAATATTTTGAAGATAGAGTTATAAGATATCTAAGCACTAATAGGCACTGAAGTGAGATTCAAAAATTGCTCAGGCAATTATCAATAGCATAAAGGCAGCTTGACTAAGAAAACTCAGAGCTGAAATATTTTCTTCCAGGCACAACAAAACATTTTCTGACAGGTGTGGATCCCTAGATCTTCGAAATCCTAAGAAAAAATCTTTTGACCTCCTGTAGCCAAAGAGAATCTCCCATGTTCCTGTTGAAATCTCCAGTTTACATAAACTCCTAAAATTGCTAAGCCTTTTAAGACTGAGGTAAACTGCAGAGCTACTTCTCTGAACTCTTTATGTTCCAGCAAATCCTCATGAGTCAAAACATGTTTGGCATTTAGCCATGAACTCCGTTGCTGGCTGGATGCTATCTTTCCAAATGCTGTGGCTGCAAAATGCAATGCAATCTCCCCTTTCACCTTGCACTATCTTTCCTTTCTACCCTAAGTTACCACAGTCCCAGTGACAAATTACTCCTGGCATACAACTGCATCAATTAGGAAAAAGAAACCAAATATAAAAACATCTTGAAAGCACCAAGTGTTCTGTCTCTACTGTTTTTCTCTGCATTGGTAGTTAGCGGCCAAAAGTAGAACAGTGCTTCAGGCTCTCAAGAGTTAAGGCATTGACTGCCTCCAAAAAGTCAGGGCCTCTTATCACACCATATATCCTTGGATTCCACAGATGCCACTACTATGTAAGTGACAGCTTCAGCTGAAAATGAAATGGAAATGCATTTTTTTCTAGTGACAAGTGCTAACCAAGCTTAGTACATGATGACTTCTGTCCTCTTCCCAAGAAAAGCCAACACATTCCTGCCACATACATCAAATTATTTTATTTTCTGCATTTCAGTATATTTTGTTCTGTTCAAGATTTTTTAAAGGATGTTCTTCTTGGACTTTTCTTCATTCCATCTTCTTTTCTATAGTTTTCAGCTAGTGTCCCTAGTGGGTTTTTTTGTTGTTGGCTTTTGGCTTTCAGTGTTTGGTCCTTTATTTTAATGTGGATCTATCATTTCTTACTTATCACTCTCTCCAGGAAGAAGGCAAGTGTTCCTCAAGTTACAACTGTTATTTCCACTAGCCTTGTACTCCAAATGTGTTTCTGTATATGAGTGCTGCCTTCTCCTCTGGCACATGCCATTGAGACTGTGTTGGTAGGAGGAATTCCTGCTGAGCTGCAGCCTCAGCTGGTCCCCAACTACTGTCTGAAGAAGGAATTCACAGATTCACAGAAAGCTCATTCATACAGGGCTGCCACCACCTCTTCAGGTATTGAGATCAATTGATGTAACAAAAAGGTGCCACAGAGGAACAAAGAGTGAATTTCCCAGAGCTAAGGCTACTGGGACAGGACAAATGGCCTGCCTTGTGGAAGATGGAGAAGGAGCTGGATCGTATCCAGGCACACCTTAAAAAATGTTGAATGTTGGATGTCTGCTATGTTTTGAACTGTATGTCAGCAAGGGAAAATTATACCTCCCATGGTTTTGAAAGGAATTGGCATTTATTTTATGTTCTCCAGATGGTATAGAGATAAAACAGTAAGTAGGTGGATGGTATGGGTCAAAAGAGAAAACCAGGACCCATCCCTTCCTGTGGGAGACTGCTGTGCATAGGCAGAGTGCCAGCATGGGGGTCAGCCTGGGTAAGTGTTTGGAGAAGGAGAGTTGGCAGCTTGAATCTAGGGGATGGGTTGTGAAAAGAAAGTGAGTTTCAGCTTCATACCACTTTTTAAAGTCACACACTTAACCAGCTAAATCTGTGAATGAGTGGCTCATTGCCCAGGGGACAAAGCTGTTTACTTTTTACTCTTTCAATACCTTGAACTTAAGGTCTTTCTGTGTCGAGGCATAATAGATCTCCCACCCATGAGGACAGATAGAGAGATAGAGAGATAGAGAGATAGAGAGATAGATAGATAGATAGATAGATAGATAGATAGATACATACATACATACATACATACATAGACAGACAGATTTAGATTTGTATCTGCTTATACCCCTTGCAAGGAGGTATAGTGAGAAACAAGACATGAAAACATGAGTGTGTTAGACCTGCTTAGAAGGACTTCATGAGCCACCCTCCCATGATCTGTGTCCAGCTCTGTAAGTCATGGCCTCAGCAGCACTAATGCAGCTGTTTCAGAGCCCTTCCAAAGGATTTGTAGTAAGAGCACAGCAAGATACATGATCCAGCCTGGTATTTATACAGTGATTTCACTGGCATTGTATCTGTGCATATGACATAAATGAGAGCTGGTTTGAGTGTGTGAAAGTGATAAAAATGTGATGTGTAGAAAATGGGTTCCAGCTCCATGCTTTGCTTGTGCCGTTTGGCTCAGAAAATGCCAGACCTGGCCACTTCAGATTCATTCACTTTTTTTCCTTACTGCCCATACAAACACTGTAATGAATTTGTTTTTTGCAAAGCACACAGCAAAAATTTAACCAAAATTAACAAAGGGGTATTTTTCTATTTGTTTTAAAGCTAACTGTTAGGACTGAAGCCACTTATGCATAGATTTGTGAAAGAATAGTTAAACCCAGTACCAGTTAGAATCTCCTGTGACACAAAAAGTATGAAAGTGAAACTAGAACAGGGGCATCTGTTAGTGAAGTAATAAAACTGTTGCTACTTGGTCACAGCCAGGGTGACAAACTTAATGTCATGGTGAGAAATTAGTTAGATAATAAAGTAGGAAAATTATTACGGTCTAAAGCTAGGCAACAAATTCTTGACATTTGTATGTTTGTGATTGACAGTACCTGCCTGCTGTTAACACTTGCATTAGCTGCCACAAGGATTTCTACTCCATCACTTACATTCTGCTGTAAATGCTCTGATGGTAAAAGAGCCTGTCCCTCCTTTTCAACACTGGCATGAAGCACACAGGCATGTTGGGGACCAATGCACCAGTCTAGCATAGCAGAATCAACACCAAGTAGTTGAGCAACGTACTTATTAAAGTTGATGTCAATGCTTCCCTGAGAGAAGATTATCTAAATAGGTTACCTTGATTCATGAGAAGTAGGTTCGTAAATTGAAAGAATCCAGAATTATGTATGAAATGTGAGCAAATTTCTTGATGTATTATTAAACAAAATTAGTTGTTATCAGAATTTAGCATAAGGGAAAAAAACCAGTTATTTACTAGATTCATTGAAAGTTAGACTGAGTATTTGAAACTAGTGAAAGATTTCTCTGGAATTAATGACTACAGATGCACTTAGGAGGCTGTAAATTGTTGGGATGTAATCACCTGCATCTCCATACATGAACACATGTACATTCTTTGTTCTCTAGGAATTCATACCAGGGGTCTTGTAAAACCATTGTGGCACTTCCCTGGACTATGTGTCCAGCTTTCCTCTATGCAGAGACAAGTGTAGGGGACCACATGCCATAGGGATCAACTTCCATTTCCATTTGAGTAACTCAGGAGAAACACTGAGAAGTTATTGCATTGCAAACTGAGGTAAAGAAGGAGAAGGCAGGTTTAATTTTTATGTGCCCAGGCAGCCAGGAGGGCCAATCCTGTCCTGGGGAGCATCAGGTACAGCATTGCCAGCCAGGAAAGGGAGAGGATTGTCCTGCTCTGCTCTGAGCTGGGGCAGCCTCACCTCGAGTACTGGAACCGGCTTTGGGTGCAACAATATAAAAAAGACATTAAACCATTAGAGAGTGTCCCAAAGGATGGTGAAGTGTCTGGAGGGGAAGCCTGATGAGGAGGTCACTTGGCCTGTTCAGCCTGGAGAAGAGGAGACTGAGTGGAGACCTCATTGTGGTCTTCAACATCCCCAGGAAGGGAAGCAGAGGAACAGACACCCATCTCTTCACTCTCATGACCAGTGACAGGACTCAAGGAAATTACGTGAAGCTGAGTCAGAGGAGGTTTAGATTGGATACCCAGTAAAAGTTTTTCACCCAGAGGGTGACTGGACACTGGAACAGGCTCCCCAGGGAAATGGTAACAGCATCAAGCCTTTCTGAGTTCAAGAAGTTTTTGGACAGTGCTCTCAGGCACATGATGTGATTCTTGCAGTGTCCTGTGCAAGGCCAGGAGCTGGACTCCTGATGGGTCTCTTCCAACTCATCATTTTCCTTGATTCTATGATTTTTCACAGGCTCAGATCAAGCTTTTAGTCAGACATAGGGAAGCCAATTTTCTCTTTTCCCTGAGCTACCAGAGCAGGCCAAACTGGTCTAAACTGTCATATTTGCTGTGGTGCTGAACTTGACTAAGAGGTTTGGGGAGGTCCCTTGTATAAGGGGTCAATTCTAAAAGGAGTGTTCATGCTATAACATTATCTATGCAATGGTCTTTGCACTGATTTCTCAGTAAACATGCACAGAAAGAATACTGACTGACTTTGCAGATCAGGAGGAAGGGCTGACTGTCTATTTAGACAGTGTCTGGTGTACAAAATAGTCACAGCATTGTTTGGGAGAAGGCACACGAGGGCTCTCTGACACCAGTGTCTTCTCTGAAGGACAGTGTTAACTGAGCACACACTTGTTCATCACTATTTCAGGGCAGGATTTTAAAGTTCTGAATACTGGGAGCCAGAGACCTGAACAGAATCCCTAAATCTGCCACCATGGAATCTCTTCTGAGTGAAGGTTATCTCCAGTTTAAGGCATCTGGGCCAGCCTGAGGTTTCAGTCCCTCTCTAGTGGCCTGTATGTGTTGCTGAGGGCCTTGAGGACCACGGCTTAAAACTCAGTCCAGACAAAAACCTAGCAGCCAAAAGCAGTTCAGAACTTCTGTTAAACATTTTGAACAGTTTGTTGAAGACCCAACGACTGAACAGGCCTGTTTCATGTATATCCTTGCAGTGGCCTACAGTGGCCACACAGAGGCTCTTGTCCCCCTTGGGGAGTGGGATGTGCAAAGTTCCTTCTCAGCCACTTGCAAGAAATTCTACAGGCTATATTCAATTTTTCTTATTATCAGAAGACTTGATCTACAAATATAAAAATTATGTGCAAAGCTTCTGACCATGATGAACCCCCTCTCCCAAATAAAAGGTGTAACACCAATGCATAATGTGGAATATAAGGACTTGTGGTGGCTGCCTTGGCTTTTATGCAGTGAATCATGATTGTAAATATATTTACTTTAACACACATATCATTTATTTTTTCCCACAGCATAATCAACTTTACTTCCACTTTAAAAGCCAGAGATCCACCGTGGCATTAAAAAAAAAAAATAATAAAAAAAAAAAAGGCAATGGAAGACTGTATTTAGATTTTTTTAAAGAAAACTGTTACTTCGTTAGAATTCAAGAAAAAAATTTCGCAATAAAACGTTAGGGATACTGTAATACACTCATAGTGTGGTATCACACCAAAAAAAGGGAAATGTCATCTGCGATAACAGCGAAATTGAGAAACTGCACCCGTTACACACAGAGTTATCACAGAGTTATCACTGGAGAAGTGACACTTTCAGGGTCTGCCCGACCAGCCCAACGCTCTGCAAATGCCAAAACAAGTCTGAAACACTCAGATAAGTATAAGTGATGAGAAGTGATATGAGACCTTTTCAGGGGAGAGAAAGAACACAACTGGAGAATACTTCTCTAGCATGTGCAAGTTCCTGTACGCTGAACAGATGCGCCGAGGAAAATGCAGCTCGATAGGTGGGAAAGGCACTGAAGAGATACTTGAGCAGCAGGTCGATTGCAGTTAAAACCTGTATCTGCATCCTGTAGTTTTGGAGATTCTACTGACCGGGGGTTGTGGAGAATCTCTTCGATTTTTTTTTTTATTTTTTTTTTTTTTTAATTTATTTCCGCCTGCTCCCCTCGTAACTCGTCTCCTTTATCTGCAGCTCGCTGCAGCACCCGCACGCTGCTCCTGCCCCGGCACACAGGTGAGATCCGGGCCGGCTGTGCGGGGTGTCCCTGTCCCGTCCCGTCCCGTCCGCGGCGGTGAGAGGAGCGGGCCCGGCCCAGCGCTCCGCGTCCCCGGAGGGCCCGTTCCGGGCAGCCACGGGGCACCGAGCCCCGGGCCCGCTCCGCCGGCCCCGCCCGGCCCGCCCGGGTGGAGCCGCGCCCCGCCCCGCCGCGGCAGCAGGATGAGGCGGCGGCCCCGGCTGAGGCGGCTGCCCCATGGCGGAGGTAAGGGCGGCGCGGGCCAAGCGGGCAGGGCGGTCTGGGGTGTCCGTGGGGGGCGAGCGCTGGGGATGCGAAGAGGGACGCTTTTCTGAGACAGGCACCGTCCCACAAAGGGAAAAAAAAATAAGGGTCTGGAGAGACACACACCTCCGGCGGTGTGTGGGGCTGTCCCGCAGCCTCTGCCCGCGGAGCGAGCCGCACCGGAGCGGGGCCAGCCTCCAGAGGTGCCCGGGCCCCAGCGCCGCCGTCACCTGCCGGGCAGGGCTGTAAGGCCGGGACGGACAGTTCTGCCTGGCCTTTCCTCCGGCATCGCCTCTGTTTCTCCATGTGGGCACAGGGGCTGCTCAGGAGTATCAGGAGTGCAGCTCCTGCAGAGCGTTTCTCATGGTGCGCGCCTCACCGGGAGGTGCGCGTCGTGGTGCGGTCACTACACTTGTCAGGAACATTTCGGGGTCTCAGTGCCAGGGCAGACCTTTATCTGCGCTCCGTGCTCAGCGCGGTATCCTCAGAGCTCTGCAGCGAGCACCAGAGCGCTCACTGACCGCTTCTGTCCCTGTTTGTTCGCTCCTGCGGCCCGCGCTGCGCTTCTGTCGCCTGGTGCCCGCTCGGTGTGTCCTGCACAGCTGTAGCTCCAAGATTAGCCGAGCCGCTCAGCCGCCGGCTTTTCCCGGTTAAATTGCGGTTGGGAACAGCGTTTCCTTGTTTCCTGCGTAGTTTATGGTCCGGGACTTTCGTGGTGCACACAAAAGGTGCGGCAGTGCCAAGAGGTGGGCTTGTGACTCTGATGTTCAGTACATTTTGAAATACCAAGTTGGGCTACCAACATTTTTCGAGCTGGTTTTGAACAATTGTGAATAGCTGGTTCTTACTTTGAATTAATGGATCAGCATCATCTGTTTAATTTGTCGTTTTTGTCAAATTGTTTAATTTGTCATGCATGGTAGATTTTCTTTTAAAATTTTCTTTTAATTTATTTTTCCTTTTCCCTATTTCCCCATGCGTTAACTTGGTTATTTTTGTAAAGTAGTTGCAAAACTAGTTTCAACACCCTGACTGTAAGGGATAGTGACGAGAAGATGATTCATTTCTTTGCTAAATGTAGGTCTGGGCCTCTCTCTTTTGCACAATGCATTTAAGTGAAATAATGATTGGAGCAAGATAAGGCATTGCTCAGTTCTTGAAATCTAGTGTAAAGGGACATCTATCTGGAAACCCCCCTGTATCTTTCACTGGATGTCTTTGGAAGCACACAGCAGATCCAAAACATGAAACACAGATCAAAAAGTAGGTCTTTGTTTTTAAAGTGACCTTTGGTAGTGTTGACTGAGTCTACTAATGCTGTCAAAATGTTATTGTAATAGCATAATGGATTCTAGAGTAGTTCAGTTGATTTATAACCTTCAATTTGGAAAAATAGATTTGAGCTATTTTTAGCATTTTTCTTATCCATACTAGATCAGGACAAGAAGTCTATGTAAACAAATGGAAGTATTGTTTTTTTCTGCTTGGTATTGTGTGGCATCATGAAAAGTTTGCAGCTGGGTTTACCCATCCCTGGATTGATTTTATCCATTGGACTCCAGTCCCTGCTGAGAACACTGCTGGCAGTATAGTGCAAGCTGCTTGTCCTCATCCTTTGAGATGTGGTGCTTAAACTACTCTTGAAGAACACTGCAGATGAAAATTAAGTGGCCAAAGCATGCTGTTGGAGCATACTAAACTGCAGGGGTGTGCCTGTTTTTCTGTCCTGTGCTGAGATGAGGTGCAGTGTTAGAACAGCCTGAGCACTTTGGTTTTGACAAGGAGTGAAGTGAATAGGTGGGTTCTAACACTCAGCTTGCTGCCCAGCAGTCTGGGATCAGCCCTAACCTTTGTGTTCACTATATTCCCAGCAAACTATTTCATTCTGTTTGTTTCTGTAATCAAACAGGCTTGCTGAGGAAATGTAAACCCCACAATATTTTATCGCCTTAGTAATAAAAATAGCAAAATGTGTTTCCTCTGAAACACACCCTTTAATGGAGAAAATAATCATACTGTCTCTGTGTCTTGCTGCTCATTTTCTTAGATGGATGTAATAGGACCAGGGATAAAAGTGTTTGTATTGCTGTGGAGACTATATTAAAAAAAAAGGCTTTTTGTTCCAAATTCTGCCTGTCCATACTGCCCTGTCCTGCATCCCTGCAGCAGGTCAGAGCAGGTGTTGGTAGATGTGCCCCATGGCTTAGGGTATTAGTTTAATGCCTCTGCACTGTTCTGGCCTGGGTCAGCTGCAGAATCAAAGCTTGTAGGTTTCCTTCTCAGGGATGTTTAAGATTGAGACTAAGCTCCATGAGAACCATGAGTTTAGAGGAAAATAAGTTAAAAAGCAATAAACATTTGCTTTGGATAACTGGAAAAACATACATCAGTTCATGCAAGGAAATGGATTAATTTCTGTGGTAATGAAAGGTGGTGATTCAGGCCCTACCTCTTTGCAGAGCACCCAAGACCAAGAGTTCAGGCTCCAGTGGGCATATTTGCTAAGGAAACAGATAAAAAGCCTAAAAGTGAGCCAGGTCTTTTCTTTGGGGTGGTTATTTCTCATGCTACTTTTTTTTTTCCCGGATCCAACAGTGTTTGTGCTGCACCTAGTCTTTCTCTTCACAGTTTGCTGGAAAAAGTTTGCAGTCCTGCTTGGTTTGGTTTGTGGGTTTTTTGGGTTTTTTTTAAGAAGGGGTTTATAATGGAAGCACCACTTGCTTCTTAATATTCAGCTCATGTTTGAATCCTGACATCCCCTATTGAAAACAGGGTGCCTGATGTTTTTTGTCCTACTGAAACTTACACAAGTAAGTCATATTGAGTAGGCCACATTGAATTACTCACACAGGTAAAGTTAGGCATATCTGCTTATTTTTCCCCAGGGTGCTTGTAAAGTGTTGTTGGATTGATCAAGGAAATAGCGTATTTTAAGGAAACTAAAACTGAAATATAGAGGCACTATGTGGCTGTGTACATTTTAAAGTTTTAAGCTCAGAAGGAGCCATAAAAAAAAGGGGAGGCAGGGGAAAAACATGTAGCTGACATTGGGTGTAAGTCTTAAATTGGTGGGGAAAAGAGAGAAGCCCATTCTACAGGCACATAACTTGGGTTACATTCCATGCCCCACTCTGCCAACTGCATTTTCCTTAGGCTTCTCAATATAATGCTGCCTCAACAAGACTTCTGAAAGTTCTTACACTAAGCCATAAGTCTTTAGGAAAAATAAATTAGATGCATTTTCCAAAGCACCCTAAAAACTGTGTGTGGGGAAATGGGAAGCCTCAGTGCTGCAAGGTGTGGCATCAGTCCTATGTGTCTGGTAATAGTGTTTCCAAACAGAGAAAGTCTCAAGAAGCCTGTCACACATCAGTGTCTTAGCTGAAGGTCTTGCAAGGGTTCAGAACTGCTCTACTTGATTCAGTAATTTTCTTTTCGTTTTCTTTTCTGTATATCAGTATTTCTATGCATGTGTTTATGTACGTATGTAGACATTTGAAGAAAGGGTGTTTAAAAACTCAGTGGTTTCTTTATCTTTTACAGAATATGCATGGGATAATATTTAGATTAGCATTTAGATTATGTGTAGCTCTTCAGCTTTTTCTCTGTGTTAGTCTTACAGTAAAAATGTTCATTCCAAATCACATGAACCCCAGGCACTGATGCTGCCCATGCCAGCAGAAGAGGCAGTGCCTGAATGAGAGCAGGAGTTGCTGTGCTGGATCATTGCACTCCATGTGAAACAAGCTCCAGATCAGGGTGGGATGGAGCAGGAAGGTTCTGCTCCCACACAAGCCAAGTAGGTTTGTTATATCTGAATGTATTGCATTCTTTCAACAGATCTTTGAGGCCCTTCCCAAAAGCTGAATTCCTGCACTCGATTAAAGAACACCTGCTCTAATTAATAATTAACAACATAACATTGCTGTTGTTTATGAATTACAAAATTTAAGGAAGAAGATACAGCGGATAATTTGTGTTGTTTGTACTGTTGTCTCTATGTTACTTTTTAGAAAGGGAAGTTTGAGTCAGGTTATGCAACACCTCATATAAGCACAGTTCTTTGAATGCTGTCAGAGGCAGAGTTTTGTGGTATTAAAACACTGGAAGGGGGTAATCCATCCCAGACTTTGAACCCATTTGAAGTATTTATATTTAGTGAGAATAATTTGAGTTATGGATTTTTTTTTTTTCTTGGTGAGTGTCAAAATTTGGTAAAATGAAAGTTAAGTAGGAACTAGGTAGGCTTTTCTGTGAAGATTTTTCTCCAGAGGCTTTCCTCTAGTCCATTTGAGAGCTTCCCACTGAAGCTGTGTGCCTGACTTACAGAACATATTTAAATTATTTTGTTCTTTTCTTCTGAATTCATTGAGCAGTAGGACACAGTAGTATTGCTGTGGAGTTTCTGTCTGGAAATAGATAAATGGGCTGGGTCCCTGCTTGTGAATAGCCCTTACCTGTTAGCCAGAACTCACCTTAAGGAGGTGGGGGAAGGACTTCATGGTGTTTCAAAAAGAGGTGGCATAAGAGAAGAAACTCAGACTTAGTCTTGAAGGGTTTGAAAAAGCCTGGTCAAAAGAGTGTTCAGGCAGGTGTTAGAGGAGGTTGGAGTTGTGGTGTAGGGCTGACTTAGACCAGCATTTTCCGGTTCTCTGGAGAGTGGCCGAAGTATTCCCAGTGCAGGGGGTGCATGAAAAGTGCATGTGAGAGTAGATGAGGGGAATATCAGGCATAGAGAAGGAAGAATTAGAGTGTGGTAAATGTGGAAAACAGAAGAGGAATTACAGATGAGGGTCAAAGGGAAAGCAAAGATACTCAAATCCTGTGACTTTTACAGTGCTCCCTGTTCAGAGCTGTGAGTTGGCAGGCATTTGGTGTTGCAAAGAGGCTGGTAGCGTGGAAAAGCTGGGAGTCGAATAAATTGGGTACCTGAGAAAGTATGTTTGCCTAGGAGGACTCAAAAGGAAGACATCTGGAACTGAATTGTGGACAAAGTTTTATCTGGAAGGGTGGTCCCTGGGTAATTTTGTCTTTATTCAGTAGAGAGTACATCATACCAATGAGGGGTGTATAGCCACTCTATCGTAAAGGTAGAACAGGACTGGGGGGAGGTGTCTTGCTGTCAAATAGTTCACTGACCACAAAAGAAAGTATCTTGGAGCACCAGAGGCATAGAAAGAGGGTTTGGGTTTGTTTTTTGGTGGGATTTTTTTGGTTGGGTTTTTTTTTGTTTTGGTTTGGTTTTTTTTTCCTTTGTGGGGCCGGGTGCGGGGGGGGGAAGGGGCACATTTGGTTTGGTTTGTTTTTTTTTTACTGTGCTTCATCTGGAAGAGTGACTGAGTAAATTCAATTACCCTCATCACATTTACTCTCAGGGATATTGCATACTTTTCTAGCCAATTTTGGTATCAGTAAACAAACTTTCAAACACAATTTGAAGTATTAGAAAGCAGACATTCTTTATTCTTAGTGCGCTGAACACACCCAGAGGATATCTCCTGTAATTGGGTGTATTGTGAAACTTTACAACAAGGTATTTATTCCATCAAGACCATGCATATTCATTATAGTGTACTTCCTAGCTAATACATAAACATCACTTTGCCTAGAACTAATTTGCATGCCTGTGCCTCTTAGTACAAGCCCTTTTATGGTCCCAGGGGGTTGTCTGAAGGGGTCTCTGGTGGTCATACTCACAGAGTGCCCCCAGTGTGACAGATGACCTTGCCTTGAACTTGCCGTAGGGCATGCACTGTTGCTTCTTGTTACATGGCTTTGCCACAAAAGCCACTATTCCTCATTATCTGTTTATCCACTGGTTCCAGCTGTATTAGCATCCTGTGTGTCTACTTCTGCATTCTTTTATCTATTTTGCTAGTTTGTCTTTAAGCTCTATTTAGCAGCTTCGAGGGGAACTGAAGATTTCTATTCTCTATGTTGTCTGTCATTATAAGGAAATCAGTTTCTGGTGAAAAACATCTGCACAGGACCAAATGGCTGGAATGTGCACCTGTTTGGTGTGTATGTTAGAAGTTGTTTTAAAAGCTCATTTTGAAGAGGATATTGAGCTATTTTCAGTGTGAAAACTGATGTTTTAATTAAAATAAATGACAACACTATCAGTCTCTGTGTCTTCAACATGTACCTGTCTCTGCCTCCATCTGGGGAGTAGGCTGGTGTTAATTTTGTGTTGGAACAGTGTGCACACAGTGTGTGTGTGTTTTGTAATAGCTGACACAGCTGGCCCCTGCTATCTGTGCATGTGGTTGGAGAGGTGCTGTCATCTCACTGCAGCACACAGGAGGGTTCTCACAGGGAGTGTTTGGTTGCAGCCCAGATGGCATTATTAGGATTTAGAGTATGTATGTCATAAATGTTTGACAGGTGCCACATTTGGGGTGACATCTATGAGCCATTTGATTTACTCAATTGCATTGCTTAACTTTCATGGTCATTTTTAAGTCCAGCCATATATAACATGGAAGTTATTTTGATATTTGGTGTTTCCATCCACTATTGTACCCTCCACATATCCTAAACTCTGGCTGCATTTCAAAAAATAAAGTACTGTTCTGCTCTGGTGTTTTCAGGATATTTTAGGGTTTATTAGGAATATATAAAAACAGCAAGGAATATTTTTCTTTCTTTTTTTCTTATCTATTAAGTATATATCAGTTTGTAAGATTACTGTCACATGTTTAAAGTACCCAGGCAGAGAGCAAGATGACTAAAATTAGAGCTGAATGATATCAGGTACACATCATTATATTTAATTATTAATTGTATTTAATCCTACCAAGTAGTAAAATGAAACTGCTGGTTATGTTACTAGAAACTGTTTTGCTTAACTTCTGCTGATATTGTGCAAACTTAAAGGATTGTTCCAACACAGACTGTTCTGTGATTCTATTCTGGAAATGCTGTTTAATTATTCAAAACGTGGCAAAGAGCAGCAGGCTGTGCCACATCATCTTTTCAGCTAATAACAAGGAGAAGGCTAGTTCTACAGAGAAGTGCAGTTAGTAATGGAGAAGGGACAAAAGTTTGTAGAAAACCATTTCAAAGGTTAATGACATCAAAGGAGCAGTTTAAAACTTAACAACTAAAATAAAGAAAGCATAGTGTAGAGTAATTAGAAGATAGCACATGAACAGGATACATGAGTAATCAGAAAAAAAAAAAGTTATTTTGCAGATAATTGTGGTCATGTACCTTTGCTCCAGCACTGGGATATTTGTAGTGATAACTCTGAGTCTGACTGCACTGAAACAACTTTCCAGGGGCACATACCCCCCCTGCCTCTCAGTGCTGTCTGTGCACCCAGGCAAGCTACCCTGCCTGCTCTGCTCTCTTCCAGCAAGACCTTTCTGTTTCTCTAGAGCTAGTTCAACTCCTTCTGTGCACTTATAGCCCTGGATTGTGTAGTTTTAGTCCTATGTGCCAACTGCACACAGATCAATAGCTGAAAACAGATTGATTATGCTTCCTGCTGCTCCTTCAGAGAAATCTTTTTCACCCATCCAATACACTGTGGTAGACCTTTTTGTATTTTGATGTCATTACAGGTTCTGCTTCCTGTACATTCTTTTAAGGACAGTAGATAAGACATGGGTGTAGGAAGCAAGGGGAGGAGATGTGTGGAGGGATAGTTTGATGAACAGTACACTTAGTTCATGCTAAGATCAATACTCTGACTTACTTAATTGAAAACTGAAGGCTCTATTTATAACACAGAGTAAGAAACTCTGGAAACCTGCCAGAGCAGGCAGCATGCTTCCAATTAAGTGTAGGCCAGGCCACCCACAAAACCATACTTTCTCTTGCTTCCACATTGATTCTTGGCTCTCCTTAAGTAGCAGATTTGACATAAACTACTATTTTTCATATTCCAGAGACTGCCAAACTGAAGCCTATAGCTGATCTGTGGTAAGCTGTACTGTAGAGAAAGGGCAGGTGCATGGTTAGAACCCAGCCCTCCACATACAAGGCTGGTGGATAATTTGGTAAATCATACTCAGTCTCAGACTGTGTTCTTTAATGCAACTGGAACTGGTAAGTGGCAGAAGCAAGATGAAAATTTCAGATACTTGGGATTTTATTTTTTAATTATTATTTTGTGATGAGGATTTTAGTGTAACTCTCTGGCTCTCTGTGCTTGCACAGAAATCCTTCCAGATGCAAATCAAAAGTTGCCCTCAAGTAGGGTTGTAGTTTACCATTTGCAAACAGCCTACTGTTGGAGGCATGAACTTCCACACCGTCCAGTGGTAGAAGTGGAAAGGCTGCTGCAGTAGATAGATTTGGTGGTATTTTTAAGTTTTCCACAATCAGCAAAAATTAAGTCTTTTTCTCTATACAGAGACAATCATGTGTTGTCCCGATTACTTGGTATTGCTGTAACTCAATTATTGTTTCTTCTGTTACCCTTGTTGCAAAATAAGGATGGGAAGGACAGAAACACTGAATGTGGCAGCACAGTGCTGAGTAAATAGTGCCTACTTATCCACCTTGTCATTAGATTAATACCCAGACTCTGTAATAAAGCTTTTGCCATTAGATGTACATCCACTATGTAGAATTAAGGTATCTTTAATGAAATGCCTTATTCAAAAACATAGTTTAGTTGTTCCTGGGAAGACACCCCTCCTATTGTCCCCATAGCAGTAGTCCAGCAGTCAGTCCCAAGTCATACAACAGGCATGGAAGGAAGCATTCTGTTGTTGAGCTATGCTGTTCAGTCATTCTTCATCACTGAGAAAAATTAACAAGCTGATGTGAAGTGTAATAAAGAGCATAAACCTTTATCAGCATTATCCAGGGGATTTTTGTGAAAAGCCAAAGCAGAGAAACGAAGGCAAAAAAGGTTCTGGTTGTTTGCTATATAGAGGATTTTGCTGAAATTATCTCATAGGTGAAAATTTGTGATGTGAAATATCTTACATGTGCTGTATCTGTTCTGCCACTGTTGTGAAAACCTGGCTACAGGGCCAGGATCGTTCAGCAAGTGCTCTGGTAGTGGTGAAAACAGATCTTTTCAAAGGATGGAAAACTTACTGCAGTAATAATCATTGTGAGCAGGCATGAGTATATTTTAATATAATCTGCCAGAGGAAGAAATGGTGTTAGTAAGACTAATCTTCAGAGCAACACAGTGCAGCATTATTAACTCACTCAGAAGAGATGGCACATTCCCTTTGGTAAGCTACAGGGATGGGCATGACTTCATATGAGACCCTGCTTCCCTCCCTTCCCCACTGGCACCTCTGTTCCATTCACATCAGCAGGAGCTCTGTGCAAAGATCAGAGGGAGATTCTGACCTCCCTTCTGTGCTTAAGGCCAAGAGTCCTTTAGACAAAATGGTTTGTGATTCTGTAGTGCAGCTGGCAGCTCCCAGCCTGGAGACTATGGGTACCATGGCACCATCTATGGCTGAGTAGAGAAAATAGTTTGTTGTGGTTTTCTTTTTTCTTAAAAGATACATAAAAATGAATGCAGACTCCAGATAAATTCCAAAATTTGTAGTTGGAAATATTCTCCATTTCCTTAGCAGTCAACAGTTTTATATATTGATAAGAGAAGACCTGAAAATTCAGTTACCTTTGACAACTTGGGGAAATTAATGCAAGACTGTTTTCACAAATTTCTGTGAGCTTCAGGAACATTAGTTTCCCTTCAGAAAGGAGATGTCCCATCAGGTACATCAGAAATTTAGTTGTCCTCACAGTGGTTTGGGGAAAGACCATCTTCATTTTAGGCTTTAGCAGACCAGTATCATCTGCAGTCAGATTTCCACTTTAAGAAAGTTGAACTTTGAGAACTTTGAATAGGACACAGCATGGGCTCTTCCCAAAGTTACCCTAAACTTTTCTTTTCCCTGGCAGGGGAATAGGTTTATACCCCTGGAAATTTTAAAAGGAACAGTCAAGTTGTGACTCATATACCTTCTGTATACAAACCCAGTGCTTGCAGTTGGTTTTCTGAGGCATCACATTATAGATAACCACATTTTGAACTATTTCCTGCATTTGCCTCTTCTGCAGCCAGTAGAGTAATGAATTTGCTGTGTTATCCACGAGCTGAATGCTCTGCCACAGCAGCAGCTTTCCAGGCCACTTGGCTCCAGAGGAGCTGCTTAAGATCTTTAATTGAACATTGTCCTTGACTTCTTACTGACTTTTGCTGATCATGAATTTCATTAATTAGAATATTAACGGGTCATATTAATTGGACAAGTATTAGCTTGGTTCTCTGTAAAATTAAAGCGTAGCCCTGATCTTGCAAGCACATAAGTATGGTACTAACTTCATGCCTGTGATCTGCTCCATTGGACTCCTTTAAGTGTTTGCAAGTAGCTGCTTACCATGTTCTCAGTGTCCTGTATAGTAAATGCCCTCTCCTGTTTAACTACATAGAGAAAACTGTTGGTTAGGAGGTTTGTTTTGTTGTTGTTATTGTTGTTTCATGTGTATATCTGGTTTTAGGCAAATATATTTGTTTTCTCATATTTGGCAATAAAAAATCATCTGGTCATTTCCACATGCAGCTGACAAAGACCTAAATGTATTGGAATATAATTTCTAATGAGTAGAAACTGTGTGAAGCATCATTGAAGGAAACTCTTCACTCTTACATCAGAGTGAGAGATGAGTGCCCTGTACATCTGCTTATTTTTACAAATGGCTGTTTATAAACCCAAAGTTCTCCTCCAATCTTGAAAAAAAAGTACAGAAAAAATGAAAGCCAACAAACAAAATTAGTTTAAAATCAGTTTTCATATTTTTAAATATTTAAGTAGAATATGCAAAATGGAAAATAATATTCATTTGTTTTAAGGTTATATTTAATTTTACTACAGAGTCCTATTTTTAAACTTTTTATATTTACTTTTTAATGTGTTTTACATGAAGAAACAATTTTAAAACTTTTATATGTTTTGATGACTGTTGAAACTGTAGGTTTTATGTAATTTATGGTTTCATTACAAACCTGTAAAGTAAATTGTTTGCTGAGATTTTGAGAACTGAACACTAGCTTATTATGTTTGTTGCTTTTGAAGACTTGTCTTTTTTGCTCCTGCCACAGCATTTTGCTGGAAATATCTGGAACTGATGCAGTGTGGCCACTTGGTTTCCTGGCTGCCATTCCACTGAGTGGAACATTTTAATAACACAGACTTGCCCTGAAAAAGCTGAAATACCAAAGTATTTTAAAATATAAATACACACTTTTTAAAAATAGGAATTAGTACTGATTCCTTTCTACTCTAGCAGTACTCCAACCCTATATAATAAACAATGAAGAAGTCTGATTATATGAATATAAATAAAATAAAACTTGAAAATTGCTTCTGAGGCCCTTAAATTTGAACAAAAAAAAATCTCATCACTGGAGATTAAAAAACTCCATCATTTGGATAATTAAAAATGAGTAATGTCTACATGAAAGTGATGGGAAATAGAGTTGATTTTGCTAACTGGCCATGTATAATTGCTTATTTTAAGATTCCATCATTGAGTATCTGTCTGGCTTGGATATGTTGTTGTGAAATGATCTCCAAAAGACACTGATAGTCCAAACTTTTAGTGAAATCACATCATAGTTCTTAGAAGAATTTGTTTCCAGTGTCCATTTCTACTGGTTGAGTAGATGGGTTCAGTGCCTGGGCACCAAAACAGGAGGAGGTGGCTGCCCCCCCCTGAGCTGACACTGGTCTTATTCTGCCCCCAAAGTCTACACACTCAGTTCATCCACACAACCTGTTCAGTGCATATTTTATTTGCACATTGGAAATTTTATTGGAATGCTATCACTGGAGAAAAAAAAGTGCATTTTAAAGATTATTTTTGACAGCATGCTGTGTAATAGAACTGTTTTATTTGTGTCTTCAGGATGTTGACCTGAAAGCATGTCAGGGTGCTTTGGATGACTGCTGTCCACCTCGAAGAGAGGACCAGCTGGAACTGCAAGAAGAAGAGCAGAAAGACATAAATCAAGTAAGTGATGAAAAGAAGGGAAGAAGGAAAAACTGAAGAGGAAGCGGGGAAGGATATGGAACTTATCACTAAGATAAATAGTAGTGAAAGGTTTTGAAAGAAATAATTTATTTCCTCTTTTTATTTGAAGTGTTCCTTGCCAGGGCAAGAAAAGAATACTAACTTCACACAGTGCTTTGTGAATGATGCCCTTTTACACTTTTTTGAAAATTGCATCCTTCCCTCAATCCCCCACTATTTTTTCAGTAGTCAAAATATTCACAAGTTTACAGAAAACACTTGCAACTAATAATTTTTAGTTTGGGTTTATATTCTCTGTTGTGAAGGTGTTGTTCTTGTGGGCAAGGATGTTTTTGCCCACAAACACCAGAGACATGGATCCTCAATTATACTGCTCTCACCATTTATGTAAAGCTTGATGCCCAGATGTAGAGTAACATTTGGGATAGTGCAGTCTTCAGTTTTGTTCTCTCTAAGAGCTACAATGAAAGGGACACTCAGTTTTCTTGAGACCTTGTGAGAGCTGAGAACATCTAATCTGGTGTCTCACCAGCCTCTCTGTTTGCCACTCTCCTGAGGGCTTGGCTTTGAAAAAATACCTGATTTTTCCACACTGGTGGGGAGGTACAACTCCAGAGGAAAGCCCAGTTCTGCTGTTGTGGGCAGAGTAGGGATGCTCAGGCCATGGAGCTGTTCTGCTCATTTACAGCAATGTTTCATCTTCCATCAGGATGAAGACTTGGTGGTGGGGTCACCAGCAGTATTGCACTGTGCTCTGTTTCCTCTCAGACTTTGATTTTTACCTCCTTTTGTGTAAAATAACTGCTTTACACCGTGTTTCTCTTTCTTTTGTCACAGAGCAACAGCAACCATGTAGATTCCCTTCTCTCCTTAGAGGGCTATTTACAGCTTCTGCCATCGCAGGTGGAAAACATGCTAGAGGTAAATGAGAAAATACATGTATTGCCAATAGATTGGAGTACAGTTAGCAATTACTCTGCTTTATCAAACAACCATAGCCTACCCCACCCACTCTGGGAATATATTAGCAAATCAATGTAGTAAAACTTACCTGAAGCTTCTAAAGATGCTACTATCCACCTTTCACCTCAGCTCTCATTGGCTGTACTTGAAAAATTTTGCCCAGCAATTTGTCTAGTGTAAGAGCTGTGTCTTTACTGTGATCTGGTGGTCAAAGTTGGATGGAGCCATTGGACAACTCAATTAGTTCAATTAATAGTTGCCTTTCTGAAACCTAATGCCAGTTTGTATTTATGCAGCAGCTCGCAGTCTGTTTCTCTAGAGCAACACTGATTTATTACACAGTAGCAGCTATTGGGCATTTGTGGTGAAAGATTACATTTGTCATAGACATTGGGTCAAGTGCTTACAGGGTTACTTCTCTCACTGCAAATCAGGTCAGTCAGCATTAAACCCATTTAGTGTTTTGGTTTCTTGGGTTTTTTTTAAATCTTGTGGCCCTCTAATACTGTATTTCACTTTCTGTGTGCCCGTCTTCACAAAACAGTTGTTTTCTTAGTTGAAGTCTCCCTCTTCTCCCACAGCTCATGGCTGCAACCATTGACCATGAAGCTAATCCCTACATTCCTTTTTTGCAATACTTCAAGGGCTTCTTACATACACTTCCTATCATTGGATCCTCTTCTGGGGTCATGAGTGTTTTCCATATAACTTCATGCTTATCTAGTTTTGGGAATCTCCAGCTTGGATATTGCCTTCCAGCCCATAAATTAACCTCCTCTTCAGTTCAGCTCTGGAAATGGATTGCATACTAATGAGATGTGTAAGTTAATCAGTTTAGTTTTCTCTGTTCTCAGAATTTGAAAAGAATTTGGCTGTAGCCTTTATGCAGCTGTTACAATACACAGTAACATACTGCATATTTTATTTAATATTATTAATGCACTGCCATCTTGTGACAATCTATCTGTTAAATATGGATTGATTGTTTCTGCCAATTATCAAGTCTTTACAGTGAGTGGGATTTTTTTGACAGCTGACTTACTAAGAATCATTCTTTTCAAGGGATTAGTTGAAAATAGCATCTCTGTCTCCCAGACTGCAGATGGTCTAGTACAAGGTAACTTCCTAGGAGAAATAAGGCAAGACCTTCTTCTATTACCTGAGCTTCCAGTAAGAATAATAGAGAACTTCAGATGTTGTTGCCCTTATGGTACATCATTCCTTCCCTGTGGAAAGTGCATTTTACATAGTCTGTTCACTAAATGGCAATCAGAAAGTCCTGTCCTGAAACACAGTAAGGATACTCAACTATGGAGGAATCCTGTACACCTCCTACTTGATCTATTTACATAATCTTGGACAGTGGCTCTGTGTTTCTAAGACCCAGCAACTATAACTCAGCTCCACAAAAAGTGGGCTTTAGTGCTACTGCAGCATTACCAGTCCAGTTGTTTGAACATCAGGACCGAGGCATCATATGTCAGCTTTGGTTTTGCAAAAAAAAAAAAAATCCAAGTAATAATTCAAAGTCCAGACATCCACAAAAGAAGTGATTTGGTGGGGAGGATGTTGCCTCCAAACTGATCAGTAAAACTGTTCAGCTGAGTTTTAGATGCAGTCGACCTCAGTTAAATGGAACTAAACCAAATGTGGCACCTCACAGCCCTGTAAACTTCTTAAACTCTGAAGGAAGTAGTGAGACTGCAAGAGCACAGTCTTAATGCTCCTGTCTTCCACTCCTCTTTTCTTCACTGCTGTCCTTACTGGTTAACTTCTGCAGAGGAGCTATATATCTTCTTGAAAAGGTTTGTTTTCTAAGTTTAGCACCTTGAACCAGCTCACCCTTGAATCATCAATACCACTACCATGACCACTCCTCCTAGAAGGACTTTTTCTTAGACCAGATCAGACATAACAGATAAACCATAGTTTGTACACTTGGCAATAATCCCTCATTCATTTCTCAACCCTCATCAGTCCCACACTGTTCTTTGCAGTTCTTCTTCCATCCTTCAGTCACTTTTGCACCCTTCTTTCTTCCTTCTGCCATATGCCAATACAGATTATGCTTTGTACAGATGGGAAACAGCATTCCAAATAGCTAGAAGAGTTTAACATAAAAAGATTGGCTTTAATAGAATTAAATAGTGGAATATTGAAAAACAAATTGATCGTGACTGTGTAGGCGAGGGATGTAGAAGCATTCAGCTTATGAAAGATCCCATTTTTCCCCCCCTTCATCTTTTAGGTGAACTTACTGGAAGATTCACAAGTTGCTTCTTCTAGTAGAGGCCAAGACCCATCATCCTCACACCACAATATAAATTTGACCCAGACACTTCAGAACAGTTTCAGTCCTCCTGATGCCATCCTACTAAGAACAGACTACCCCACTCAGTTAAATTCAAAACCAAGACACTTACAAAGGCAAGAAATTTTCCCTCAAACAAGCTCCGATATCACAAATCCAGAATCACTACTTCATGGGTCAAATTTGATAGGGCTGTTTTCAGCTGCTGACCTTAGAAATCTAACAGCCCATGAGGATAATTTTGATGAAATTAAGCTCATGTCTTTGGCTTTGGAGGAAGGCTTTAGTCCTATAGAAGTTTCTCAGATCTTTGAAGAGCCTGGCTCAAATTCAGGACTGTATTTGAATTCAAATCACAGCACCACCTCTTACTCAGTCTGCTGTGAAGATTCTGTTGGGTACAGCAGTGATGTTAAATCTGCTCCTTCACATGGCTTAGGAGTTGTTGGTGGCCACTGCCAAGAAAACATTAAGCTCAGCCATGTGGAATATCCAGGTGATGCAGAGTGTTCTACAGAAGCCACACTTCAGCAGTTTCTTCATAATCACACTTACAATCAACTGCCAAGTCAAGCAGCATTCACTGCAGAGCATTATCAACAGATGTGGATGAAGAAATCAAATGAAGTAAAGGACAGGTGCCATAATTCTTCTGCTACACACCAGAGCAGAGATGAGCGTTGTGCAAAAGCTCTGAGAATACCATTTTCAGTCGATGAAATTGTGAGCATGTCCGTCGACTCTTTCAACACCATGCTAGCAAAGAACCAGCTGACAGCAGCTCAGGTATCGCTTCTGCGTGACATCAGACGAAGAGGGAAAAACAAGGTAGCTGCCCAGAAGTGTCGTAAACGCAAACTGAATGCAATTCTTAACTTGGAAGAAGATGTGTGTAATCTCCAAACACAAAAGGAGAGCCTTAAAAAGGAGCACTCCCAATGTAGCAAATCAATCAACCAGATAAAGCAAAAGTTAAACAACTTGTACCATGACATTTTTAGTAGACTGAGGGATGACCAGGGTAGACCTGTTAACCCATGCCAATATGTCATTAATTGCAGTAGCAATGGTAGTGTTTTCATAATACCCAAGCATTTGGCCAAATCTGAACAAGATAACAGAAAAGAGCAGAAACAAAAGTAAGATGACTAGAGATCACCTAAATCACCTTATTTTGCCTGAAAGGATGATAAGAATACTTGTGTGAAGAATAGAGGTCAGTGATTACAGCAGTTCAAAAGAAGCAACTACACTTGAGGAGAAACACTCTGTCTTCAACGGTCTGGCAAATCCAACTGTGATCTGTTAGAAGGTCCATGAGCTTCTGGATGAGGAATGCTGATTAGTTTTAGTTAGAATTAAAGGTGCTAGACCATCAGTGTAGTGTAGCTTTATAGACCTATGTTAAAACTAGGAATTTAGTTACTGGTAATGGGGGCAGAGGGGAGAGCATCAGTGAGGGATAAAAGTCAACTTTAGATCAATGTTACACATGCAAGAAAATATTTCAGTTTTGAATACTTGATTCTTTATACAGAGAATGACCTTATTTATTCTCTAGCACTGAAAGAAAAATTACCTTCAACTTAAATTCATTGTGGATTTACATAGGTTCAAGAGATAACTGCGTGCTTTGCCTTTATTCAGAATGGCTCTGCTTTTCTTAGTTTTCCTTTGAGAAGAGCAGCCCAGGAGGCTACTGCATTTTTTCTCACTACTTTCACCATCATAAATCCAAGCAAAGATAATCTGCCACTTAAGTTTACAACTCATACACTCAGTCTGCAAGCAGATGTTGAAAAAGGGTGATTCAGTACTGTTTTACCTTCATCTTCTGCAACTGAATCATTCTCAGCTTGCTTCCACAAAAATGACCAATGGTGAAGGAGTTCCTGTTCTGTTTCCTAGTGACAGATACTTACTTATGTACCTTCTCTTTTCCTCCCATCTTGAAACCTTCCTCAAGAACTACTTGAGTTTTTCTCTGTGGCTTTTTAACTGGTATTTTTAAGTGTCTTTAATGTTTCAGATTTAATTTTTTAAAACACACATTTTATCTAGTCTTTGAACCAAATTACTATTTATCTATGCTTATAATTATGAGGTTACATTTTGATAGTGGTCCAAATAAAGTTTTTCAGCTTGACATTTATTTGTGCTGTTAAAAAAGAGAAGTTTTATTCACTCACGTACTTAAAACATCCTATCCTTTACTGTTTTATTGAAAAAAGTCTGCAAAAGAGATGGTCTAAAAGGCCTGTAATGAATAAGGAAGGAATGTTGAGGTATATTACTGTGAAAATAACTACTATATTAATATCTTGATAACAAAAAATACTTCATTTTATAATTAAAATACATAAAGCTGGTATTTAAAAAGTTCTCATTGGTCTTGGCATGATGGCAATGGAGCAAATTTGCATTCAAGTATGTTATAAAATCACTAGTACCAAACGTTCAACAACCACAAACTGCACATACAAGCTTAAATGCTCAATTATACCTACGGCCACCGGCATGGAAGTCACATTGGCTGCTTGCACTTTGTGTAATAAACCTGATACTATCAAGAGGTATTTTCTAAAACGGGAGCCCTAACATGGTGCCAAGTGCACTGAATTACCGAGATCAGCCTGTTTGAACAATTTTCTCAGCATATTCTATTAAAATATTTCTTTAAATATATGTGTGCATGTGTTCTTTATTTGTCTCACTACAGCCTCACATTGGTAAGGGTAAATTTGTAGCAGAGGCATTACTGAGGCCATGCAATTTCTTGCTGCTGGTTAAATCAGTGTGAGACACATCTATCCAAATTGGTATTCACATGGGATTTGTCTAGATTTGGCTAGATCACAGACTTCAACCAAAACATGTAAGAGGTATCAGATACATATGACAAATTGTGAACTTTATTTCTAGTTGTAGGGCAAAAAAGGACATATTCAAGTCAGCATGATCATAATTGATTGAAGTCCATGCACTTACCCTTTGCAGGACGAGATCTCTAAACCTACTTCACACTGCCCATGTGCGTAAATTCTGATAGCTACTAGGTTAGACTCATAACAGAGAAACCCAGAAAGCCAAGTACTTCTGCTTTAGGGCCTCACATGGGGTGAAAAAAAAAAAAATAACAAAAAACAAAACAAAACAAACAAACAAAAAAAACCCCTAAACTTTCTAGTGCCCACTCCTTCAGTACCAGGGGCAGGTGAGCTCTGTGGGACTTTTTTAAGGCCCGCTGCTAATGGAGTATTGCATTTACCCAGCTGGTAAATAGCTAGTTAAATTTTGGCACATGTGAAAAATAAAGTATACTGTAACCCTTTCAGAACACAATCCTAATGGAAAGCAGCGTACTCTGATCCCTGTAAGACATCAGCCCCAGTCCCATTCTATTACCTGTAAATTTGCAGAGCGTAAAGGATTCTGAACTGTCCTCAGCTAATTCAGCTGTTATTGCCCAGTAACTATTTCTTTATTAAGCTGATGTATGAACCTTAGTTTCTCAGAACCCAACAAAGCAACTCTAACCCTACAAAACCTCTGAGCTGAAATATCAGTTTTGGGGAGACTGAAACAGTACTGCTGATACAATGTGTTATGCCTGGATGTGTGTTTTTCAAATCATGAGCAACCTGCCCGCAGGACAAAACCCTAAAGAATTCAGACCAATGTCCTGTTTTTAATTGAAGCAATCATATTTCACCTAAAAGCTGCTGAAGTGTCTTCAACTAGCCTGTTGCTGAATTCTCTGAAACTTGCCTGTTTAAAGAGAAATCCCAAACACACACACTGGAATTGAACTTCTCAGGCATTTCCATTTTTTGATGGCAGCAACGTGTACTGTGGAGCATTACCTGCTAGCTGCTCTAAGATTCACACATGTCCTGGAGAAACATCCACCAGCAAAGGTAAGGCAAATACTCCATCAAACTGCAACTCCCATTGCATGTTTTTTGACCTGTAAGGCTGGATACACTCCTGTAGAGGGATCCTGTGAAGAAGCACTCCCGGAACAGACAATATTCTGCTGAAACACTGCACACACTTTGAACAACCACTAAGTACTGCACTGAAGTGCAGTTCTAAATTCATGGTTCAGGTTTTATTCAACAGATCTGGCTTTTTACAATGCCGAATTTTACAAGCTTAAGATGTTCCTGCTCAAGAGCTTACAATCTAGTTTTAGATGGGGAAACCAGAAGGACAAACTTCAATGAGGAAAGAAAGGACAAAGCACTTCATTGAGTATCAGTTTGCAAATGTTTGTCCCAAAACACACACATTAGTTCATCCTCTGGGAGTCAGTACAGTTCTAAGAATCTTGAGGACAGAGATGGCAGAGACCTATAAATGAGGCAACAGGACACTCAACGCCAGGGTGTAGTAAAAAACTTTATTAAGTAAACCAGATAGAGATAGAAGACGTAACCAGGTGAAGTCTGTTTACTGTAGTGTACCTCAAAGTACTTCCACTTGAAACCTGCTGCACAGCTACTAGAACTCCATGTAGGTCCATCAGCCACCCCTTTTCACCAAAATGAACCAAACAAAGGGGAAAGGGAAGAGTGCTAGTAATAGCAATTTTCTAGGCCTTTCCCCCCAGTCACCCTTTTTTGTACAGTGAAGAAACATGGGAGGTCACATAAGGTAGTCTGTGACTAGGAGGTGCCCAAACACTGTTGACCTAGTATGTTCATAGCACTCTGTCAGGCAAGTCATACAGCTATTTATACACTGTTAATTTTACTGCTGATAAACAAACCAGTTCTTTCTCCATTAGCTGGAGTAACTCCTGACAAAACTTCTATGCAACACAAACCAAAAAAAGCTGCAAAGCAAAACATGACTGTTAAAAGGGACAGTACTTCTAGCAAAATCGATCATTATTTCCCAGGCAAACCCTTCCAAATAACACTTCCTATACATTCCTGGACACACTGAAAACATGGCTGAAGAGAAACAGCCATCTTTCTTAGGTGAAAAGAAGTAACAGCACTACTATGGGGTTTCACTTCATCACACACTGCTTCAAAAACCAACTGAAACACTAGACCTACAGGGAATGTACAGCCCCAGTATGTTCCCAGCAAATTACCCTCTACCAATGAGGTCAAGCTGCCAACATAAACTCAGCTGACAACTGTTTGAAAATTCAAATCCATTTCTGTGGCTTGGGTTTTCTTCCCCAGAAGTGGTATGATTTCATCACCAAGAGATCAAGTACATTCATCATCAGACTAAAAGATTACACTCACTCCTACACATAATAAAGTTCAAGCCCTGTTCATTTTACAGTATTTACAGCAATTTTTCACATTTTCTTGAATGTTTTTTAGCACCTAGAGCACAACATTAGTGAATAAAATTCAACTTTCAATGTAAATAACACAAAGTCTGAGTGGCCAGAACCCTACTACTGACCTCTTTTCACCATCACTTTATAAATACAAGTCATACCCAGCTTTTGTGTGTTCTCTGGCTCACATAACAATTATCAACAAATTATATTGTTTTCCTTTCTTCCCTCCCTTTGCTGCACAAAGTGTTTGTTGGGGGAAAGCTGGACCTAGTACTGACAACCTGATCCTCAGCTGTTAGTACCTACAAGCACTGTAAATGTTACACGAAGACAATGTCTGTAGTGAAATATCCCACTTGATAGAAAGAATCCATTGTCTACCAACTGATGACCAGTAACTGACCACACAATAGCACTTTTATTTGAAGCTGCTAACTTTCAGTATCAGGTTGATTCGAAACTGGGACTTCTCTTACCACATTCATTAGTAAACAGTTGTTGACTGTCACATGCCTTAACTTTTAAGGCCATACAAAGAGAAAAGTCAGGAAAGTTCAATAGCAGGACATCAGGAAACTTAAATACACCAGGTTTTCAAGACTTTAAATATCCCGAGTAACTTCATTCTTGCACAGTGCTGTCCCCCTACGTGCTCCCTTCCCCCACTGCCAAGAGATCAAAATGAGAACATCCTCATTATGGAAAACACACTCAATTCAACTGAATTTGAAACTGTGTTGCTAAACTACTGAAACAGTACTTTAAACAGAAAATAATTAGAGCCCTTTGAAGTGGTTTTGTTAGTTTTTAAAAATTGTATATGAATGTGGACTTGGCAACTGTAAAGAAAAAACTTCCATCAACTACATCTAAGTTATAGGAAAGAAGGCAAATTCCTTATGATCTGGTCATTCTGTTGGAAAGAAGAAAGTAAAGCAGGATTTGTGCGTCTTCGTTTTCTGCTTCCGTTGCAGCCTGCTGGTTACCTATGCAAGTATTTCAAAGTTTAACTTAAGAAACAGAAAAAAAAAATTGTATGTGAATCTTTAAACAGTATTATAAAGGTTAAAGACACAATGATTCTGCCAAAGGATATAAATATCAAGTATTGAATAAACCATGCATGAAGATAAGTGGTTAAAACAGTATAACCTCAAGACACCTTCCCTTAAATACACTCTCAACTGAAGCTTTCCCAAGCTCACACTTAGTGTTTGTTTTAGTGGTTTTGTTTGGTTTGGCATTTTTTGTTTTGGTATTTTTCTTCCAGATGCAGCTATGGGCAATACAGTTTTGTACAGCAGGAACTCTACATTCTAGTCAGTCTGTCTGTCTTCACGCTAAAAGCTCTTTAAAAGTGCAAATGATAAAGCCCTTGTCCTATTGCAATCTGGTAAACTGACTTAGGTTGTAGTTTCATTAACTGGAAAGTATGAGGTAATATAAAACACAGTCAAAAAAGCTACTTTTAAGCACTTGTGTCCAACAGCAAAGACATCAGCACTTTAAATTTGCAGCACTGTTTCTCCCAAAAGAGAACAGATGCCCAGGTCAGAGAAACAAGTTCCATGAACACACTTGTCAAACTGATTCTGTTTTAAATTCACCTCAAAATGGAATGTTTCAAATCATGAAAGGGTCTAAACATAAACATTATTTAATGTTAGATACGCACTAAGTTTTTATTAAGCATTACACTAGAACTATTTTGGTATAAAAATACTTTTATTTTAAAGCTATGAAAGTTATAAATATATGTAGTTAAACTTTCTACTCACAGAATGTTTGCTATTTTAACATTAGTGATTTGTTTCTCCTAACGAATCTGAATTTTATTCGAAAGGTTTACAAGACATTTTTACTATAATTTAAAAAACCCATCATTACAGGGAGCTGTACTAATTGTGATGTTTTATCAGTATTCATTTAACCTCTAGATTTTTAATGAAGGCAGCAAAAACAACTATTTTCTGATGATACAGAATTTCTTATTTCTTGAAGCGTTTCTGTGGTTGACCACTTCTTCATTAGTTACCTGCAGCATGGCACCTTCCTGCCAAAGAAAAAAAAAGTGTATCTGAAGATGTTTATCACATATGTCTAAACCAAATTACCAATAGGGGAACTTCAGCCATTTTTAAAAAAAAGTATAAGCAGTTCACTGGTGTGTCTAACACAAAAGGAACAGGACTTTTGTTAGCTGAGTCCACGTTCTTCAGTAGGTAGCCTTTTAGAGGCTATGAACTTTGAAATTAAGGCATTTTTGGTTGCCTTTTTTTTTGGATAGGTTTTGTTGATTTTTATTTTAAAACCAAATCTAGTAGAGTATACCACCCTTACTCTGAGTAACTCATTCATTACTTGATAAATTTCCATCAATTTGAGGTGCAAACATTCAATGCAGTGAGAGTAAGGCTGAATAAATTTGGCACTAAGGTTTGTTAGCTGCAAGAACTATAAAAAATGGTGGAAACCTCAACATTCTAGCCAAATTCCAATTTACATAAATACATTGTACACTTATGAAATACCACCTGCAGTTTCATTTGAAGGTTTCACTTCCCCTCCTAAAGAACTGCTTATGCAGTTGTTAAAAGAATGGACGACACATTCCTTCACAGAGGCAGATGTATTCTGTGGTGCAACTTTCCTTACACGTAAACAGTCTACAGTTACTTGGGAACCTTCAGGATGAAATGTGTTATATAGAATAGATTACAGCAGACAAGACACGTAACAACATAGTTCATTTTCAACAGCACAGAACTACCTTCATTGCATTACCTTGCAACCACCATAATGCATAGACTCCCAAGAAAAAAGAAAATGTTGCAGGATGCAAAAATAAAGTTGTATGATTTAATTAACTTGTGACCTACCATTTTAACTACCAACACCAGGGATGGAACCCTTGCAAAGCTTTACTAATGGACACTTGCAGGTCTCATTTGTTCAACTGTAGCAGTGTACAGTGGCAGCAGTCTATGCTTGTCCAGGGTTCATATCATAGCTAGATTCCAGTAGGAAAAAAATATGTTAAGTAGCTGAAATTAACAGATTTTTTTTTTGTAAAATAATTTAATAATACAAGAAAACAGGATTCACAAATTTCTTTTCAATTTGTAATTGTTAATTCATTGCTATGTTAAACTACATAACGATAATCACTATACTGAAAGAATACTGTCATACATTATTAGTTTCTTGGTTTTGAAACATTAAGAAAGGAAAAATAAATAAGATCTTACCTAAAGAAGTTTAACTGAAGCTTAGAACTATTTTGCTCTACACCCTCAGCCTTCGTTGCCATCCTTATAAACAATCTACCGTAGTTAAAGCTTTGCAGAGATACAGCACAGCTTTTTAAGACTGGCTGAATTTTTAGTGACGTTTTCAAGAGTTCTCTTGTACTAGACCTGCGTCCCTGGAAGAGTACCTTGCTGGGGGTTTTTCCTTTCCTTGCCATTGAAGAAGCAGCATCTAAAAAATCTAGAAAGGTGTTTCTCCTTGCAGAGATACCCCTTAAGTTACCTAGATATTTTAAACCTGGTAATTTACAGACAACATACTTTTTCTCACCAGCATTAAATTTTACACGTACAACAATAGCTTTGTATTATTTGTGGGACCTTATACTACCCACTCCTTGCCTTATTTTACAGTATTAAAAAAAAAATCTAAAATTACACAATATTTCCTTTAGAATTATTTTATTAAAATCATAAATGTACAACAGCTTCTTAACTCTACACACACACTTAAATTTTTAAAAGGAAAACGTTATGTCTTATTACACCATGATCCTGGCTAAAAGCTTTTCAAAACTTTGAGAAAAATCTTAAAAAAGGTTTCACATGTCACCTGAAACTTACAAATTTAACATTATCAAAGGAATGCTTCTACACTTACAAAGACCACTAGAAAGAAACAACAATTAAAAAGCTAAGAAACTGTCTCAAAGGCATTTTTACAATCCTTCCTCCACAGTAAGGTAATGTTATTAAATAATCCAAATCCATTCACAAAATGGCTCTCTGCATCTGCTCTGGTGTCTTCTGCCATATCACTGCATATTTATGCATGACTGAGATAAGTGTTTCCTTAACATTGTTATTTCGATAACCTGAAGCTGTTCTGTTACCTCTGGGCTCTCATCCTCTCCTATTTATACAGTGAAGCCTGTTTCAAACAGAAGTAAAGAGTAAAAAAATAGGTTATGAAATTATTCATCTAACCATTTTTTAAAGGAAAGATAATATCCTAAAAAGCTTTTAACTCCTGCAGCTACTCTCAAGAATCACTGCAATTTTAACACTTAAAAACATACTTACCCATGGCATGCTTGAAGAAACTCAGTAACGGCTCCTCCCTCCATATCCACCACTTCCTCCACTGCCCCCTGGACCATAGTTTCCTACAGATGCATAACAAGAAACAGAATGGTCCCATCAGTACATATTTTAATCTAGGAAAGTTTTTGACTGAAACAATCAATCAAAGCTTGACTGAATGAAGAGTAACATCTGCTTTACTTCCAGTGACAGCATATGGAACAAAGTCTTAACATTTCACTGTCTTCCTCTAAAGAACCTACAAAGACTGCGAATGGAAGCAACTACAAGCTGAAATCTTAAGATTCAACAGTGCCACATGTAATTTGATGCACTGTGCTGCCTTGAGCCCATGAGGGCTGAATTTGCTTGCAGGCTAAACTTTAGAAGAAAGGGCTTCATGTTTGTTTCCATTTCACAAGCCTCATATTCCATATTAAGTAACATTTACAAACAAAAAGCAGGAAGCATCAGAAAAAAAGACAAAAGAGGAGGATAAAAAGAAATCACAGCAAATACGATTAAATAGGAAATTAAGTACCTAGACTCTACAAAAAGAGTGTGAGCTGACAGCAAAGGAAACTAAATAGAAGCTTTAAACTCAAAACTGCAAAACACTGTAGGAAAAAGTTAGTACATTTTATCTGTTTCAAAATAAAATAAGTTTTCCCTGAGATGAGCTTTACAATCCCAAGATGAAACACTGAAGCCAACTTGCAAAAAGAAAACAGGCACTGAAGTCTATCTATTGCAGAAGTTATCCAATTTCTAAATATCCATCTTGGAATCATATAGAATGACCTGGGTTGGAAGGGACCTTTTAAGGTCATCTTGATCCATGGGCAGGGTTATGTGTCACTAGACCAGGATGCTCAAAGCCCCATCTAACCCTGCCTTGAACACAGCCAGCAATGGGGCACTCACACCACCTCTGAGCAACCTGTTCCTGCCTCATCACTCTCACAGGAGTTTTTTCTTCTAATCGCAGTCTACAATTTTTTTAGTTCAAAACAGCTACCCCATGTCTTCTATTTCCCCCAAATTCCTAGAAGCCCACCCACTCCAGCTACAAGGAAATATACAAGACATATACAGTACCTCCACCATATGGTCCCCCCATGTTCCTGCTGCCACCAAAATTTCCACTCTTCATCGGACCGTAATTTGAAGGTTGTTGGTTGTAGTTGCCAAAATCATTATAGTTTCCACTTCCATAATTGCCTGCATTATCAACACAGAAGTGGAGAAATACCTAGATGAGCTAAAATGGATACAACACTCAAAGATACCCCATTATAAAAATTTTAAGTAGAAAATCACACATGTATGCCAGCAGTGTGTACACCAAACATTGTTTTCATTCTATTTCATACTACTTGAAAAACTTACAAATACCCCTCCCCCTCAGCCTCAAAAGATTTGTAATAATTTGTAACTGAAATGATTGAACATTTTAAGCCTAAATGTTACCTCCTCCATAGTTGTCATAACCACCTCCATAGCCCCCACCCTGGTTTCCATATCCAGGTCCTCCTCCACCATAGCCTCCTCTTCCTCCTCCATAACCAGGACTACCACCAAAGTTTCCACCTGTGATAACATAATCCTTTTTAATTAACTTTTCCATACAGAATGCACTCAAATTATACACAAAGGTGTTTTTTCTGTTTAGAGGAAGAGAGAGAAAGAAAAAGGTAGTTTTGTAAAGAAATTTCTATGAACAGTATTTTTTTAAAGCACCTACCAACTCCCACTCTAAGTGAGCTATGACCAAACCCCACCAATCACACTGCCTGAAGACCTCAACTGAAAGGTTTAATTAAAATCTTAATTTCCAGGAAATTTAAGACCCACTCTTATCTTAAAGGAAAAGAATGTTTCTCCAAGAAATGAGCATACAATTTGCCATATGGAAATCAGACACTCCTTAAAGCCAACAAAATGGCTCAGGTAGTTCAAGTAAATTTTATACATATGGATATAAATATGGAAGTATTTCCTAATGAGAGAAAAAAAAAAATCACCACCACAACAGCAAACTAACCTCCAGGTCCTCCGCCATATCCGTTATATCCATCACCAAATCCACGGCCACTTCCATATCCATCTATCAGGAAAAAAAACCCCAAAGGATTTCAATTTACCTGTAGCAAACTAGTCAAATCCTCGAAGCCTTATGACCTTAAATACTAAATCTGGGAAATTATCAGTTAAGAACACGTACAATTAATATCAGAAAAGTAGAAGTGAAACATCCAATCACCGTTCTACATTTTTCCTTTTCTTGCATTTGTACAGTACCCAGTTTTAAAAAATGCTGCATAGAATCAGAGAAATCTCTGACCTTCTTAGAAAATAATTAAGTTTAGGTTACTTTTGGCTTTCAATAAAAGCTAAAAAAACCCAAACCAACCAAAAAAACCAACCAAAACAAATCAAAACAAAAAAAAAAAAATCAAAACACAACTTCACTTGCAAATTACTTTTCCCAAAAATTCTCTCAACTGCTACAGCTGCATTTAAATTAAACAGCGTCACAGCATACAAATTTATCCAGAAAGACAGTATTAATAAGGTAAAAAATGTAAATGCTACAAACATGCCTGTCTTACCAGCTCCCCCTCTGAAATTGCTGCCAGGTCCTGGACCAAAGTTGCCGCCACCTCCGCGAGCATCACCAAAACCGAAGTTCCCTGTATCAGTTTAATGTTTACAAGTAGTGAGATTGTGGAAAGTGAACACCAAAATCAACCACAAACCATTAACCACCATTACTTGTACATACCTCCTCTCCCACTCCTAGAATTTTGAACTTCCTGCATTTCCTGTCTAGAGAGAGCTTTCCTTACTTCTGCATTATGGCCATTGATGGTGTGGTACTTCTGCACTGTAACCATATCAAATAAGAGGCTATCAGCATTTAACTGGCAACAAATCAGAATATCAGAATTCCAATCCAAACACATTCTGAATCATACAAAAGAACAGAGAATACCATATGATTTTTAAACAAGGATGTCACTACTTATTTTAAATACATGTTCCCACACAATTCAGCAATCAATGATGTAAACATAGACACATAACTAATCCCACTATCTCTGGAAGTTCAGCTTTACACACCGAGGCTGCAAGAATTAATACTATCCAAGCAAAGAGTGAAATTACTTACATACAATTTTATCCACAGGATCATGGTCATCAAATGTAACAAATCCAAACCCTCTCTTTTTACCAGACTGTCTGTCAGTAATGATTTCAATGGTGTCAATTTTTCCATATTCCTCAAAGTAGTCACGAAGGTGGTGCTCTTCAGTGTCCTCTTTAATACCACCAACAAATAATTTTTTCACAGTAACATGAGCACCAGGTTTTCCGGATTCCTGTTAAAAAAACTTTTTTAATTAGCACAAAGGAAAACAATTTCACAAAGCACTATTTTACCAGTATTTCAGGAATAGAATTGAGATAAACTAGGATTTTTGAAACTCTAAGGTACAGTCCCTTTTATGAGGTATGACCTTGCAAGCTCATTTAGAGCTTCCTAAGAGAAAAGTAACAGGGTTACTTGGAGGTTTTTCCTCCCTTTGTATCAAAGCCTTAAAAGCACTGAAAAACTATACTGATCAACTGTTTGAAAGAACTGCAAGTATGCAATGCTTAAGTAAGAGCGTGATTTTTGTAATTGTTTAAACGAAGATGCATCAGCTTCTTCTGTCCAATTCCCTGACTGCAGTGAACCCACACTCCACTCGTTTGAAGGTCCTTTAACCTCGTTAAATTCACAACTATGCATTTTAACCCTATTAAAGAGTATACACACATGCTGCTGTAATTACCTTTTTCCAAATGCTAACCAACCCTGCATTCTGCAGAGAATTGAAAGAAAATTGGCATAGCTAACAGGGGTACCAGTGATTACAATTTCCATTTTCCCATACCTTTGGGACGGCTCATTCAAATCCAGTTCATTAGTCCAAATATATTGAACACCTCAGTCTAACCTTAATCTGGTAAACACTCCCAAGAGCTCCCATGTGGTGAACAGAACTTGCCTTACAATGCACCCTTGCTCCTCAATACCTCTGTGTCACAGTAACCTGGCTTACAGGTTCACCTTGTTCCTGTACACATAACCCCAATTTGTACCCTGAACGGGAAATCTGGAGATCTTGTATGCCTGGAGCTAAAATCAGCACAAGTTCACAGATGATTCTGTGCAACACCACTGGAAAAGCTTCCCCACTATATTCTCTTTAATGTACCTTTTAGAAATACCCCAAAAAGATATTGGAATAGTCAGAAAGACTGACAGGAATTTTATTAATTTGAGGCTTGTAACAGGAACTATTCCAGAGAAGAGTCACTTTGGAATTTGCGTAATTACAGATATTCAACATAACATGTTTGCTACAAGAGTTTTCAGACCCCAGATGTGTCCCTTGCAGATATGGTTCCACAACTAAAATAATGTAATAATTGACTGTAATAATCCACATTTATATAAGAGACCAAAAGTATGGAAAATAGTGCCCCAACTATAAGCTTTTAACCAGGTAATTTAAACCCACACAATTTCAAACAAGAACAAAGCCTGTCTGACCAAAACAGGTATTTTTTGAAGCATGAGAAGCATTTGCTTTCAAAGCCATACTTACCTCTCTAGCCACAGCTCTCTTAGGCTCAACCACCCTTCCATCAATCGTGTGAGGTCTTGCAGCCATAGCTGCATCGACTTCAGCCATAGAAGAGAACGTTACAAAACCAAACCCCCTTGATCTTTTGCTTGCGGGATCCCTCATTACCTAAAACCAATACAGACATTTTAACTATTTATATCGGTCTCATGTTATTTAGTATTTAGAGTAAGTGTGTAAGGCTAATTTATATTTTCCTTATACAACTATTGTAAAGTACCAGACTCTGTTGATTTAATTAATTCTTTTAAGCTTTATGAAGACCACAGACTTTAAATCTGTGTCATGATTTACTACTCCCAAGACAATTCTACCAGTGCCACCATCCCTGTCGGTATTTAAAAGACACACACAAACACTGTGCTTACAGACATGGTTTAGTGATGAACTTGTCAGTGCTGGATTAACAGTCGATGACCTAAATGGTTTCTTCCAACCTTAATGACTCTATGAAAACATCACAGAGAAATAAAACCATCCTCCTCCAGCTTTACTGAGGCTGCTTACTGCTTACGACAATATGAGCATTTTGCCAAATGTTACCAACCACACAAATGTACTAGTGCTCTGTGTAAGCACTTCCTAATGCACTTCAGCCAATGACAGCAAAGTTGAGCTGTTGAAATCAGTGGTTAGAGATAATCTGGGAGAATTTTGCAGAAAACAGATTATGAATGCTCCCTAACTCTTATCAAGTCTGCAAGAGAAAAATGCATGCATTTTTACCATTAAAATCTGATTTCCCATCTTCTCTAAGCCATCCAGAAACCAACTACCATTTAAAGTTCCTGCACATTCCATGTCATTGCTAAGTATTGGTATGCCAAACTTACCACACAGTCTGTAAGCTTTCCCCATTGCTCATAGTAACTCCTCAAGCTTTCTTCTGTGGTTTCAAAGCTTAAGCCGCCAATAAACAGTTTGCGGAACTGCTCCTTTTCCCTCTGCCACAGAAAAAAAGAGATTACATTAATATAATTTAAAACACCTCTTCTGCACTAGCAAATCAGACATTAACCAAGATTTTCCTAAGTGTCAAAGATTTTCAGCAAGACTTATTTCCAAAATAAGATCTGGCTCTTCTAAAGGTTCTTCCCCTATTAAGGAAATTAAGCAATTTATTCAATTCTGCAAGTCCACTTTTAAAATAAATTTTTTTTTAATCCTTATTCCTGTCTCTCCCTCTAGATATCAAAAACAAGGGACCACAGTTAAAAACTTTCAGAATATTCCTCTCAAAGACCCATATGAGATACTTTTTAAAGAAAATGACAACTTTGCGATTTGTTTTTATTACAGGAAATATGAATCAATTTATACTGGCTGATTCTATCCCAGGTAACATTCATTTCTAAAAACCATTCTGGCTAAATTGTGTTACATGAATACTACAGTACTATTAATCCAAGGCATTATAAGTAAAAATAAATTAAATACATCCAAGTATGTTCTGTAACAGATTAACAATTCATATTTTCTCCATAATTACTAAAATAAAGTCAAGAATCTATAAAATTAATCTGGGATCCCACACCACTGGAATTAGCAACAAACCTAAACACCCTCAACAGAAGCAGTATTCAACTAATGCCCTTTAAAGTAAAATGTGAATAATACATATTCACATCCACTAATATCATGCTTTTGGTAAGACTTATTTCCTTGCAGAGAAATTATCACTGCACTTGTTAAGCAGTGATCTCTTATGAAATGACAAGTGCATAATAAAAAAACCCAAAGCAATCCAACAAAGAACAGGACCAGTAATAAGGTATTGCATTTACTTTTTTGTATTTTGTGGTAAACTAAAGCAGGAAGAACAACCTTCTGACTTCTACCAGTTTGAAACACTTATATAGTAACTTTTTCTACAAATCAGGCCTTGTAATTGCCAGTTTCTACATACAAAAGTATCACTAGATCAATTCATACACGTGAAAATTTCACGCCAAACTATTTTAAAAATGCACTAAGAAGTAGTCCCCTTTCACAAATGTTCTTTTGAAGAGAACTGTTCTGCTCAAGAGAACTCATTAACTAACTTTAAAAATCAAGAAAATCTGCTTGGGTGTTGTTTTTCTACAACTCAAGCACAGCAGCAATTGACAAAAGAAATTGACAAAGTGTAATTGACAAACACAACATGATTTAACTGTGCAATGGACATTAACATAAATTTTAAAACGAAACTAGGAAAACAATGAGACTAAGAAAACAAGGAAAATACTTCCGTGCACATATGCTTTCAGAAGTATTAAGCTAATTTGCATGTAGACCAACCCGTCCAAGGCAGGCCTGGATCGAGATGCATATTAACTCAAGACAATTACTGAAGGCAGTAACAAACCAGGTTTTATTTTTAAAATACACCTCCATTATTAGCAGCTTGACATACTGCAAGTTGACAAGAAGTCAACTTTCTGTCCTCCTTCTTCCAAACACATACTCTATTTAAGACTAATCAGTTCAAATTTCTCTTGAAAATATTTGGAATCTGCTGTTGGAGCTTGTTTTTTTTTCTTCTAGAAACACCAAGAAAGCTACTACTACTGTCTCCTCCTTGCACAGACAGGCAAAGTAAGACAAGTGTTCATAAGCAGCAGACACATGTTTTAAGTAATTTCCTTTCACCTCATTGCATAAAAGAACAAATGAAAGAACGCAGCATACCAGACCAGTATTAAATATTTTTAAGCAACAAAAAAATCCTCCCTTCAGTTCTGCTGCTTGAGAATTGGGGACCACTTGCTTACAGTTTCATTGGTCTACAAGACACTTTTTCCTATATAATTAATTGCCATGCATTTAATAATGATCGTTATTGTAAAAATATAAGAATCAAGAAAACTTAGTAGGCAGGTAGGGTATTTCCAGTAAGTGTTATGTTTACCCTGAAAACAGCTATAAGCCTGTAAACAGAACTCAGGAGAAGAATGGAATCTATCAACTGTAACAATGATAAAAATATACTACACATAACTGAGAGACATTGAACAGAATAGTAATGAGTTTTACAGATGTATTTACGGTCACGCCCTCCCCAGAACAACATCTAAGCACCACAGAAAACAGAAGTAATGAAATTCATTAGCAGGTCTTTAAGGAAAACCAGTGCAAAAACAGCACACACATGCTGCTCCACTAACACAAAAACCACCTCTCAATGTAGAGAACCAATTTGTCTTAAACAAGCCAGTTTCAAGAAGCTCTGGTTAGCCTAACATCAACCTCCCACCAGAGCCCAGAGAGTTCTGCCCATGCGAAGTTTGTGCTGAACGTGTAAAATATGCAGTGACTATCGTCATGCCAGGACCTCTTAGAATCCTGAGGAAAATACTCTTTTGATAAAGACACAGATACGTCATTCCTACGAAGGGCCACATATAAAAGTTGGAGGTAACACGTGTTTCATGATTTCTACAGTATGCCCCGTGGCAGGAACCAAGTGCCAGGGGAAAATTTTACAAATTCTGTAGGATAATCATCCGTGTTTCTTTTAAAGTTTCCTTCACAGGCTTAAAGCAACTTGAAAGGACGGGAAAACGCACAACCTTGACTGAAAAATGAAACATCAGAGCAAGGAAAGGTGTTTAACATAGCAGTAACGTGCGCGCACCCACAATCCACGCTGACTGCGGAATTAAGAATTCGAGTAACGAAAGTGTTTAGCGGAGACAAGCGAGGGGGTTCCCTGAACTCCAGGGCTGTGCAATCCCAGCGGCAGCTCGCCCGCCGCCTGTGGCGGGTGTACGCAGCGGCCGGGCCGGCTCCGCCATGTGGCGGCAGCGGGAACACCGCGGCCCCGCGCCGGGCGGGGAAAATGGCGCCCGGGAGCAGCCGCCGCCTCCCGGGAGAGCGCCGCACGTTGCTTCTAGCGTGCACCCACACACACGGTGCTAAGAGCTCTCCGGCGCTCCTTCTCGCTCCCGTGCATACCAGACGACTACAGCTAGCCCGCGCCCTAACCGCTCTGCAGGAGCGATCCCCATCGCCCTTTGCAGCCGCGAGTCTCGGCCAGGCCGCCATTTTACCCCTCCCCCTCGCCAGCGCCATTACCCGCAGCGCCGCCTCGGCCGCCCCGCGCCTGGCAGGGCCAAGACGGCCCCCGGCCCGCGGAGCTCCGATTCCCCCTCCTCCGAAGACACCTCAGCAGCAGCGCAGCTAACAGTCATGGCCACGGGCTCAAGAAACGCGCTGTCCGCCATGCGCGGTTACCGCAGCTTCCGCCGCCTCGCCCGGCTGCGCGCCAGCCCCAATCGCCGCTTCCAGAACCTTCCTCTGCGCAAAGACATCCAGCATCAGCCCCGCGTTGCGACCCGGCAGCAGCGCCCGGACTTGCGCGGACAACTCAAGCTTGCTTGTAATTCCCAGCCCCGAAAAAATTCACTCTGTCTGCACAAGCAATACGTCTCCCTCCTTAAAAGCAAACTCTAAATCTTCCCATTCCACGTACCATGTTCTTCATGGTTTACGTATTCCTGCTCGAGAGTACCGTACAACCGGTCGGTAATGGCTGCCTGAGCTGTTACGTAATTTGAAATTCAGCTCCGCGTAGTGTTAGCGCCCTCCTACTCCAGCCCGGGCTCGCTTCCGAGGTTTAATTAATTAAAAAAAAAAAATTAAAAAAAAAAAAAAAAAAAGGCCAGGATCTGGAGCCTAAATATCTCCAAAGGGGCTGCAGTTCTGAATAACGCCCCGACGTGTTTTTATCGTGTAATGAAAAGTCATCGACTCCGTTAGTAATGGCCGTCTCCGAAATGAGCCGAAGGAGCTGTCGTCGTCGAGCTTATCCGCTTCGACAGCCGCCGGAAAAAGCCGAACCAGGACTGGAAGCCCATTCGGCTCGCTTCGGTAATTTCCGGAATCTGCCGCAGCAAGCGAAAATGGCGCTCGGCGCCAGCTCGGCAATTTCCGGACAGAAAGACGCAGCAAGTCATCGACTACTTCAGCCAGCTCGTGTGTTTCCGACAACCGACAGGCTCGCGAGCGCAGCCGAAGCGGCCTGGAACGCTGCTGGCATCGTGTCACTTGTGTTTGTATTTTACGGAAATTGACTAAAGGCCCCGAAGGCTCAAATCTCTGCGTTAATATTAATCGGGGACGGCCGCGCATCGCCCCCCTAAACCTCGCCCTGGCCCCGTTCCCCCCTTCGCCCGGGTGAGAACTACACAGATTTTGGCACAAGCGCGGCACATCGCGGAGTCCCGGCGGAGGGAGGCGGACTTTGCCGCAGCCCGCTCCGCTCTATCCCGCACCGCCGGCATCGGGCGTGCCGCCCGCTCCGCCGCTGTTCTCCTCCCCTCTTCCATCCCGTCCCTCCCTCCCTTTTTCTCTCTCCGGCGGCCCTGCACGCACCGCGACAAAGGGTGAGTGCTGCCGCCCCGCGCGCCAAAGAAATGGCGCTGGAGCGGCTCCTTTCTTCCCGCCCCCTCTGCTCCCCCTCCCTTTCAGTTTCACCGCGGATCCACCCGCGGATCTCCCGCCCGCAGCGAAGCCTCCCCAGCCGACTCCCCCGACCCCTTTTCCCACTTATCAATGAGTTCTCGGGCCCCAGAGCCCCGATGCTTTCCGATCCCGCTTCCCTCCCCCCACCCCTCGCTCACGCCGGGGCCTCCCCGCCGCAACGCGGGAAATGGCCGCGCTCCAAGGGGCGCCCCCCCAAACGTGCCTCAAACCCACCACAGCGCTCCTCGCCCGCCCCGCCCGCGCCCGGGGCCCGCCCGGCCGACTCGGCCGAGGGCCTCGCTCCGCGGCGGCGGGCAGCACCGGCCCGGCGGGCAGCATCGGCCCGGCGCGCATTCGCAGCGGCGGCCATGATGGCGGCAGCGGCTCCGAGCTCCGCCAAGCCCGTCCGCTACCGCAGCCTTACCCAGTCGCTCTCCCTGTCGCCGCGAGGCATCTTCCTTCTTTTGGACGCCTGGCGCGGTCCTGCGCTCGCCCCGCGTTGGAGAGACGTCTTGGCCCCCCTCCTGTGCCGGCGGCGACGACGGTCGGAGGTTGTAGCAGCTCGCGCGTAGGCGGCGGCGGCGTCGTGCGCTCTGCCCCGTCACAGCCGCCGGCGCGCAGTGCTCGCCCAGCCCAGCCCAGCCCCGCCAGCCACCGCCGCGCCGCTCCCCGCCCTCCGCCTCCCGCCCGCCCTCTCTCTCCCTCCCTGCCCCCACCCCCCGCCTCAGCCCCCCGCGGATGTCGCTGTTGCTGCCTGCGCCGCTCAGTGCGCGCAGGGCGGGAGCCAGGAGGAGACGGGAGACCCGAGCGGCTGGGCACCATTGAAGTCTGTATCCTTCTCTCTCTCTCTTTCCCTCTTTTCTCTCGCTGCAGCCGCCTCCTTTCACCCCTCTCACCCTCGACTCCCCTTCCCTGACTCCCCTTTCCTCTGCGGCTCGCTGCGGGCCGCCGCGGGGAGATGCGGAGCGCAGCCCGCCCGCCTCCCCCCACCGCCGCTTCTTCCCCACCCCCGCTTCCTTGGCGGTGGCGAGCGGCGGGCGGAGCGGAGCTGTCGGGGGATCGGGGCCTCGACACCCGCACGGGGAGGGAAGGAGGGAGGGAGGCCCCCGGACCCGCGGGCGCTGTCTCCCCGGGGAAGGCGAGCAGCGCCGGGGGCGGGGGCAGCGGCACCCGCGCGGCAGACAAAGCCGGCCCGCCGGCGGTCCCTGCGAGCGCCCGGCCCGGGGGAGACGTGAAGGGGCGGGGGGAAGACGGCGCGGAAGGGGCCCTGTCACGGCGGCGGAAGCGGCCCGGGGCCTGCGTCCCCGTTAGCTCGCCCGGGGTGGCCCCGCCGGCCTCATGTGCGCCCGCCGCAGGCCTGAGGCGCAGCCGCCCCAGCAGGCCGCCGCAGGCTGCCTCTGTTTGATGGTGGGGGGGTTCTTATGGGGTTTCGGGGTTTTTTTTTTTTTCACCCCTTTCTGCTACCTGTCAAGCGGGGGGGACACAAGGCAAGACCTTCCTTCGGCGCTGGCGCCCTGGCCCCGGCCCTTCTCCCGCCTCGCCTAGCCCACCGCCCATGGGACTGCCAAAATCCGCCTCCTGTGTCAGGGGAGGATTGGGCGAGATTGCTGAGTCCGGGAGGCTTTCTGGCCTTAAAGGACTTTCCTGCCTTACCCAGGCATATGGGGAATTCTAGCAGTTCTATAGCTTGCTGCGGGGCGGGGACAATACATGCCTATGGAGCTGGTCGGTATGAGAAATGACATGGAAAAGGGGATGGGTTGTGTTCAACGTAATTTGCGTAGGTTAAATATGTAGTATGTACATCTTAGCTGAGTTAATATTGTTCTAGGACCTTTATTCTTGCAAACTTGAGAATCAGAAGGCAACGTTATAGTTGCATTAAGATAAATTTGCTGTTTATAAGAATTTGCTAGTGTATAAGAATAATGGGGGATTCATTACACCACAAATATGTATCTGTTCCCCATCAGATTTGCCATTAATATACCTTAGGTATATCTTCAGCTGCTAGAATCTGAACTCTTGTTCTATTTGGTTTAAGGAAATAAGCATCCCTGATGGTCCTCCCCCTTTTCCCTAGAAATATGTCTGTGCTTTTGAAGGCCTTGGGAAAAACCGTTTTTCAACCCTATATACCACCTTGTCAGTATCATTTATCCTGGCTAGCCTGATGGTGCATTACTGAGTTATGCCGGACAAAGTAGTAACCTACTTTTTGTTCTGGATTTAATCCGTGTAAGAGATGTTGTATGCAATGAATACATGGGGGTTGGAACAAGGACCATGCTTGTCTTGGGATGCCTTTCTTTGAGTAATGCAAACTTCCTTTTAATTGTCATGCATTTTTCTAGTAAAAGCTCTGCAAGTCTGCAATAAAAATGGCCTCCAATAAAACTACATTGGTAAGTTCATGCACACCTAAAGTATATAAGGATTTAATCAACATATTTTTCTTCAAACTGATAACTTGGCATCTCCATTTAAAAGATACATCCACATCTCCCCTCCCCAGCATTATTCTGACCAAATTTTCAGATCCAGAAAGTAAGGCTACTAGAAAGGACATTGTCTTTGGTTTTAATAAATCTGCCATTTCTAAAGAGAAACTTGTTGGGAAAATAGTGTGAAAGGACTCTGCACTATTTCATCTATCCTACAATAGAAAACACTAAGAATTTTTTTAGCCTCCTTTCAGCATACCATGTAATTCATCATACATGTAAAAATAAAGTCTAAATCATGCAGTCATTTAATTTCTCCCACTCTATTTGGAGAAAACTATTTGCCTGACAAAAGGCAGTCTTTACAGATTAAAAGTAACATTATTGAGAAATGATGTGGCATAATTAAAGTGCCTTTTGAAATGATTTTTAACAAATAACAGTTTCTTTGAATTTCATAGGAGCAGAGATTATCAGATGTCAACCCCTCCTGGACCATTTTAATGATGCATTCATGGATCTCAAGTCCTCTAAAGCTTTGCTTGACATTAAAATATGGACTCCTAAGGGCAGTTGGTTGCTGGTTACAATTCAACTAATAATGATACATAGTTTCCTGAAGGACAGACCTGTAGAAGTATAATGTGAGATATATCTGAGGTTGAGATGGGGAAGTAAGCAAAAAATATATGTGCACAATTCAAAAATTTAGTAGCAGAACAACTGGTTTATAATATACTCAAAAGGCCTGTTCTTAAATTTGCAGAAATTATTATTCAGCTCAAAATATATTCAAAACTTGTGACTCCTGGCTTAGAAGTGCACTGGAGTGCTTCCTCTGTGTTGTACTGTTTTAAAATATTTCACCAAGGTGAATGTCTAAACTTTCTGTTAGCAATTGATTGTCCACTTATCCTAATTTGAAGAAGGAGTTAGCCAGCCTGGGGAGGGGTGCTTTAGAGAAAGGAAAAAATCTTACAAATGCAGTATTTTTAATCTTTTGATGTTAAGAATTTTGCTGCACAGGTCAGGAAAATCAGTTATGGTTCCCATGGGAACCATAACTAATTCTGCTTCGCTATATATTTGCATGCAAAACCTAAATATGTTAAGGGGCAGAGTAGCTCTAGAGCTGTAATTCCAATTTTCTTACATCTTGTATGTTAAAATTCTACACCACAGTGGCACATCAGTGTTTTAATCTTGCCCCTGAAAGAAAGAGTGATTATCCATAGATCTGCATGTCGTATGTGGTGTCGTATGACTTATGAATGCAGAAAGAGAAATGAGCTCTACCTAAGCCTTCAGTGGTCAAATGCCCAAGTTACAGCTTACAAGATGCAACCCTAGAGAGCTTCAAGGGTGAAGTGGACATTTAGAATGCTTTAAGTTTAGTCAGGTGTCAAAATTCACTTGTGGGCTGAGATTTGCATGGGCTTGTATAATCCCAGAATGTACAGGTTTTTAACATGTTCAGTATTTCTGCAGGCTCTGCAATCAAGTGTTATTTTAATAGGCTCAAGAGTTTGAAGAGCAGTGCTGATGCACAAGACCTAATAAATCTCTAATATTTAAAACAGAAGCAGCATACTCTTAATTTTGCTATTCCTTACTGCACTTCAAGAAAAAAATACAGACCCCCATGACATTCATTTTCCTTTGTGGAAGATACTTAAGATACTTAAGTCTTAGAAAATAAAAAACCAAATTGTTGCTTTGATACAGAAATCCAAAACATTGATCTTTAAGTGACAAGAATTAGTGAAGCCGAAAAGAGTACCAGAAAACAGTCTTCCATTGAATCAAAGAATTTTAGTCCAACGGAGAATACAGATGGAGATGTTCCCCACTTGTAGCCTGCTTGCCTCATCACCAGTAATTATAATGTTATTACTATGGTATAATGAGTCTGTCTTTTTCTGTGTTGTCGTTTTTCCCTCTGCTACTTTTATTGTTTGTTTATTTTCCTCATATCTACCCCTTTCTATTTCACACTTCCATTTTTTGAAAGAAGCTGCCCTCATAGAAGCCTTGGACATCTTCATGTTGTATTTCCCTTCAATATCAGTCTTGCATTCTTTTTCCTGTGAAGGCAAAAAAAGCCAATATGCTTAAGTTAACACTTTTCAAACATGAATGCTGTGGTCAAAATACACCTGGGATATGCAGGCACTTAAAATCTAATTGGAAGTACATGCTCTGTTCACTCTTCTATGCTCTCAAGTCAAAACAATTGCCATGTGAGATATATATACAGAAACTTGCTGTTTAAATGAAAAACTAGAAAGTTTTTCTCCTCTTTGTTGTTTGAACCTTCAATTTATGGGTTGCTAACCATGAAGAGTAAAGTATTTCGTGGAGGGAGGGAAAAATTAATTTATGAAAAATAAGAGGTAAAAGACAGGGCTTTGGCAAGAGAATCATCTTCCAGTCTTCACTAAAAGAAGACAGTTTTTGTTCTAACATACATTTTTTTTAACCTTTCACCACATCAAGACAAAATTCTACTAAATCTAAAAGTTTGAAAATTTCAAAATTACAGTGTTGTCCAACTAACCCACTTTAGAGAGGACTAGAGAATGACTATCAAGCAAATAGATGTGCTTTGTGATATTTGCTTGTCTGTGTTTTGTTATAGAGGAAGTGCTTTAGTGAGGAATTAGTTCTGTCCACTTTGATTTAGGGTGCTGCATAACTATGTTTAAGGAGCTTAATACTTAGTTTATGGCTGCCACTTGACAATTTCCTTATGAAGTGCAGTCCAAAATGGCAAACAAACTGCTTTTGGTCTGCTAGTCCTCCAGAAATGTGATACAACATGATAGGCTTGTTCAAATTTTTTTAAGATTACAAACAAGGAAAATCTGAAATGTGTCCTTCTACTGCTATTTAATTGTGCCTTATTAAACTGGGAATGCCTTGAGGATGATGTGGATGTAAAATTTGTTTTAAGAACTTAAAGAATATTACCTGAACTATCAAATGTAAACTTTTAAACACTTAAAAAGTTTTGTAAGTTAGCAAAATTCCTTTTCTGTGTTAAGTGCTCTACTTAAGTGTAGCAGTCTTAAATTTATGCACCTTTGTGACATCTTTTGCAAGTTACATGGGTGCAATGCTAAGAATGAGAAGGAACTGTAGTAGTGGAATGCTCCTAGCATGTGTCCTGTTCAATAGTTGCAGATTGTTGTTGAGTATTTTGCTTTTTGTAGCAATACATCATAAACCTTCACTTTTCTGCCATCAGTTTCTCCTTGGTTTTTTTTTGGAAAAGGTAGAAACCATCGTATTTCAGTACCATCCCTTTTCTATTTTATGCATTTTCACAGTTCCCTTATTACTTCTCTTTACTTCTGCCTTGCCCTCTGCCTTTTCACAGGCATAGAGTTAACTTTTAGAAGCTTCCTGATGTTTTGAGCATGTAGCACTGAGAAATAAATTTTTAAGGGGATTATAGTCACTGAGTATGTGGACAAAAAAAATTTTCACCTTTTTAAAAACTGGTGTTGGGTATCTCATTAAGCAACTGAAAAAACCCCAAAAGAATAATAACATGTCTTGCTCAGGTTACCTGACCACATGCACTAACATGAAAGGAGTCTGAGCTTCTGGCTTTAGTGTTAATAAGCCAGTGAAGTAACTGTAAAGCAAAAAAAAAAAAAAAAAAAAGAATAACGTCATTCTGAATTTCTTTTGTAGCACAAAATGGGAAAGAAACAGAATGGCAAAGGTAAAAAAGTTGAAGAGGCAGAGCCTGAAGAATTTGTTGTGGAGAAAGTCCTGGACAGACGTGTTGTAAATGGAAAGGTGGAATACTACTTGAAGTGGAAAGGATTTACAGAGTAAGGCATTTCCTTTTTTTTTTTTTTTTTTTTTTTTTTTTAGAATGGTAAACACCACTGATTTGAAACAACTGTGCAAAGAGGAGATTGGATGATGGGCATCCACTTTAAAGAACCTTGAGGGAAGGACATGCATAAATGCATAGTCAAGTGGGACAGTTGAGTATGAAAATAAAATAGAAGATAATGTAGTTCATTGTTCACACTGTATAAAATATTTGAGCACTTTTACCAAGTTCTTTGTGGTTGTTCTTTTACCATTCTGATAGAGCTTGTGTCCATAGCTGTCAAGGTAAGATAGACTGACAGTTACCATACATGTAGCAGAATGAATGGTACGTCTGAGTAACCAACCGTGCAGGAATGTAAACTGCAGGCAGCTCTGAAGCAGATAGTTTGCTTATTACTAATTTTCCTGAACTGTTCTCAAATCAACTGAATTTGCCTGTGGAATGGTTGCCTTCATTAGGCATACTTGAAAGGAAGTTTTGAGTGTCTTTCCCAGAACTTACGTATGTACGTGAAAACTTTACAGTAGACTTAAGAAGCTGATTGTTTAAGAAGGAATGTAATTGTGCCTCCTTCCAGTGGCACTCTGTGGCAGCTTGCTTTACCAGCTAAAACAAGATTATACACCTTGAATTTCTGCAGTGATATTATTGTTGCATACCTCCCAAAGTGCATTGCAACACCATGCGCTCTGGCAACCTGAAATATGTGCATAAACACAAAGTACAATGTGTTTAGTATTTGAGGGTCTGATTTGAACTCATAATAATATGTTACTGTAAAGGAAAATTATTTGGAGGTATAAGTTGCTTCTTTTAGGGGGAATCATGGGGCTAGTTTTACATTTTTCTTCTTTACCCAGTTTTACATAAATGCATGTATGTTTCAGTGCTGACAACACATGGGAACCTGAAGAGAACTTAGATTGTCCAGAGCTAATTGAAGCCTTTCTGAACTCTCAGAAAGCTGGTAAAGAAAAAACCGATGGTGCCAAAAGAAAATCTTTGTCAGATAGTGAATCTGATGATAGTAAATCAAAGAAAAAGCGTGATTCTGTAAGTATATGTTCACGTGTTAAGCTTTTGTTTCCCTACATCTCTCCCCTTCCTCTCCATCCCCCAAAAATCATATTGTGACTTGGATAATGAGACTAAATACTGATTTAAAATGGTAAAAATTTCATAGCATCTATATCTGTGGTTTGAAAAGGGTATACATTCATTGCAGTTAATGAGACTGTCCAAATGATTAATAAAGGATGATTGACTGACTTGATGATTAAAAGTTTTTACATTGTCCAATAACACTTACTGAATAATTGAAAGTAAGACTGGTCAAGAATTATTAATTAATGGTATTAAGTGATAGGTTTATATTAGAGCAAAAGATCCATTATTGGAACAAAGATGAAGTTCTTGTTTGCTGCCATATTTAGTATATGATTTTGAATAGGTGAGTGGCAAGATGGCAAAATATGAAAACCAAGCAGTTACTTAGACATGATGGTGGAGAAGGAGTAGAAAGGGTGAGTGAAAAAAGCTTACCTTTCCTAAGAGACCTGGATTTCTCCTTCAGTTTAAATGAGTAAACAATTTGACACATTTAGTGCTGATAAGTACAGAGTAATGCACACTGTTCAATAATAATGAAAAATGTTGAATAGTTCACATTTTCTTCCGTAAACTTCTGGACTAGCGGTTTGAAACCACTGACACTGCCAGTCATTTTCATGTACTGAAGAGAGCAGGTGGTTGGATGTGGTTACTGTCAGAAAGGTTGGAAGGCATCAGAAATAATAGTTCATGAATAATAAAAGGAATATTTTGCTTTCTCTGTAGAGTCAGTTGTTTGGCTTCATCTGGTACAATAGTGGCCACTGTCTCTAAAAGGATATTGTGCACCTATAAAGAAGCTAATACAGGAAATAGTTGTGATATTTTTGTCACCAGTGTGATGTCAGTAAGCCAAGAAGAGTTGAGGTGTTCCTCAAGGATGCAGTTTCACTGTTGGTTTAGCCAACACAAGCCTGCTGTTTTTTCCACTTCCAGGCATGCATTTTTACTTTGCTGCTTTTGTTATTTTTACTGACCATGCTTGCTTTTCTGCTGCAACGATTTTAGACCATTTGTTTTGTCTGTCATATTTTCAGAAATAAATGCTGGAAACATGGATATAAAACCCTTTATTAGTACCCTACCTTTAGATGACTTGGCCTGAAGATTGATCATGAAAAAATAATATGTAATTATAGACTTGATGGGGTTTTAAGGCTCATTTTTTTGTTCTGATACGTAAACACACAAACATACATATACATGTATGTCTCTAATACCAAAATAGAATTTTGTCTTAAACTAGATAACCATCTTCTAACTTACTAGGTTGATAAACCAAGAGGGTTTGCAAGGGGTCTTGATCCTGAGCGGATAATTGGGGCTACGGATAGCAGTGGAGAGCTTATGTTCCTCATGAAATGGTAAGTCTTACATCCACAGTTCTTGTCCATAAAGGAAGGGCAGGCAGCTGCACTTAGGCTAAAGAGACAACTTCATTGTAGGAGTAAGATACAGAAGCTGATGGTCTCCTTATTAGCCTTGTATTCTTAGAAAAGCAAGCCTTCTAAATTAAGTTAGGACTTAATCCCTCTTCCTTCAAATCTCAAAATACCTTTCATTTCTGTTTGTTCAGTTTTACTTTGAAGGGTAATTTCTGATAAAATAGGGAGAAATTAGCATTTGTATGGTAAAACTGGATCTAGGTAATGCTCTCGCAGAGGGAATGGCAGGCAGAAATCCAGCTTTACATGTTTCAATAAGCAGAAGCCAGCTGCTGTATAGCCAGCTGTTTAACCAAGTGTAGTGCCAGCTGTTCTGCATGCATCAAAGTGGAATTGGAAGCAGCTAGGGGAGAAAACAGAAGTGGAGATGAAGAATAAACAATGTGGAGAGGCTTGACAATATGGACTAGTAAGAGGGGAGAGTGATGTGGAGAGTTTGTGTTGTGGGGAGGGTAGGTGGGGACCAGCTTTTTTAGCTACAGTGTTGGGAGAAGGATTTCTTGCTTTGTGAACAAATGGGATAAAATTATTGCTTCTTCCCAGTGTTGAGAAATGGAGATTGAATTAACATTTACTGAGAGTCAGATTTCTTAACGTGATGGGATAAGAAGAAGGATAGCTTTCCACAGCCTTTGAGAAGGGCAGATTTTCAGAATGGTGTCAAACTGAGTGATCCCCTGAGATGTGATTTGTCTTGGGATGTGCCTAGACTGCTGAACATTAGTGCTGTGGGACACTGTCTGCCTTCTGCCTTGTCAAATTCTCTATAAATGTTATGTGAAACTTAGAAAAGTTGCAAAGCAAAGATCATAAGTGTTTATATTTTTGTAGTGGTAACTGGAAAAATCAAACACAAAGGACCTTTTTTGTTTGTTTAGTTCAGTTGCAGTTGATTAATTTTTCGTAATTGGTCTTAGGTAACAAACATAGATATGAGTTTGTATGCACAAAACTGACTTTAGAGGCAGCATACACTTTTAAATGGAATCTGAAGCATGTCAGACTGGCAAGCTTGGTTTGTTACCCCAAGACAGCATCAAGAATAACTGTATGAAATACAGGAAGTTACTTGCATAAACAGTAAATGTAATTTGCATGTAAGTACTGGCTCTTAAGATTGGTCCCATTGATTTTTAAGTTTTACTTTGAAGCTTTGATTTGTCTTTAAAAGACAAAATTAATCAAGTTTTACTTTTTTCATTACATACTGCAATATGTAACCTTATAACTGATTCCCTTAGAATGGCATTTTCCTTTCAAACAGAAAAAACATGGGAAGAACAATGGAGCTATGAAACTTAGTCATTACCATTAGCATGGAAAGCCTTGGTAGTTTAAGTGAAAGTGTACTGGAAACTGATTTCTAATTGACATTCTTTTCAGAACATAGGACTTATCAAGAGATGCTAAATGTTTGAAAATACTGATTATTAATTTGCTTAAATCCTGCTCTCTTCTACATCAGGAAAGACTCTGATGAGGCAGATCTGGTGCTGGCCAAAGAAGCTAATGTGAAGTGTCCTCAGATCGTAATCGCTTTTTATGAAGAACGGCTAACTTGGCATTCATGCCCAGAAGACGAAGCACAATAATTGTTTGCATTGCTTTTTTTATATATAAGAATATTAAAACCCGAAATTTGATTTATTAGCAATGTGAGAGGCATACATTCTAACAAGTTTCAAATTTGATATTTTTTTGAAGTAGTATGTTTTGCATCAACAGCAAGTAAATAAAAGCTTTCTGCAACTTGTTTCATTTATCACAAGAGAGCATTTGATACTACTACTTCCTCCATATTAGGTAAAAGCTTTTATAAAACATCAATGAACTTCCATAGTTACTACAGAATCATAATGAATGTCTAAACAAACTCACAGATGTTTTGTAGTCTTCTATACTATTGATGTGCATGTATCTTCTTTACCCAAACCTAGCCCTTTAAACCTGTAGGGTCATTCTTTTTAGTATTTGGGATCACCTGGTCTTACAAAGACCAGGTGAAAACTAACTTTGTAGTAATTTGAATGTTATCAGACTGTATATTGTTTACTTTATTGTAAATACTGGTGAGCAGTGGTCAATAAAATAGTTTTATATTCTTCCTTTATACTGATAGGCTGTGACTCTTTTGAAGCGGGGTATTTCTCAACTTTTGATATGTTAAACTCAATTTGTAATATATTTAACTGTAAGTTGTTTTCTTGGGGGGTAGGTTATTATTAATATTACCCCACTGCTACTCTTACCCAATACCAGACAAGTACCAGGCGTTGATTATTAGTTGGGAGGTTTTTGTGAATACTGCCTGAGACACGGGGTTTTTTCAGTCAGGAAGGGCCTGTAAAATTAATGTGGTTTGAGTACTCCTGTAAGTCACAGATGGCAACCACACGACTTAGGTACAGCAGTTGGTCAAGTAGCCTCTGCAGACATAATAGGAAATATTGGGCATGTATTGACGGTATTAGCCCTTGCTTTAAGTTCAGAATTATTCTTCAGGCCATCACCTGAAGAGTACTTACATAGCTCAGCTTTTAAAGTGGAATATTTAAATTAAGATACTTAAGTCATATACTTGGAACAAAAGACTTCATTTTTATTTCAGATTGAATTTTAAGATTAGTCCTATAATCAGCTGCTTGGAGAATACCTTCAGAAGGGCAGAAGTAAAGGGTGGGGAGCTCAGGAAGAGTAAAGTTGCCATTCATCTTTTCACTTGCTTTTATCTACACACCATCTTTTCTTTGTGTTTTGACTACCTTTGTATAGTTTGCCTTAAGCTGTGCTTATATGTCAATGGCCAAGATTATTTCAGAATTATCCTTAATTTACAGTTTTGACTAAAAAATATAATCCTGTAGTACACTGTCAGTATCAATAGACTGATAGAATGGTTTGGGTTGAAAGGGACCTTGAAGATCATCCAGTTGCAACCTGCCTGCCATAGAGAGTGACACCTTTCACTAGACCAGGTTGCTCAGAGCCCCATCCAATCTGGCCTTGAACACTTCCAGGGATAGTTTGTCAGCAACTTCTCTGGGCAGCCTGTTCCCGTGCCTCACCATCCTCAGAGTAAAAAATGTCTTCCTGTAATATCTAACCTACTATTCCTATAATATCAAATCCTGCTCTCAGTTTGAAGCCATTTCCCCTCATCCTGTCACTGCATGCCTTTGTAATTCCTCTCCAGCCTTGTGAGCCTCTTTTGGGTCCTGGAAGGTTCTCTAAGGTCTCACTGGAGCCTTTTCTTCTCCAGGCTTAACAATCCCAACTTTCTCAGCCTGTCATCACAGGAGAGGTCCCACATCCCTCTGATCATCTTTGAGGACCTTCTCAAGGGTGAGACAGTTGGGATTGCCTGGGTATGTTATTTCAGAAGATTAAAATAAGATGGATATTCCTGGAAACCCTCATATAGTGTGCATAGCCTGAAGAATGAAGGAAGGAATCCAGTCTCTTTTGATTTTGTTTTGATACCATTTCATCAATCATTACTATAATTATTTGTCCTTTCAATAGTTTCAAAAGCCATTTATATTGTGAAACAAAGCCTGTCACCATAGAACACCTACTTATATATAGTTAAATAGCAGTGGCTAAACTTGCTACATGAATTTTTTCCTAAAGACTTTTTTGTTACTGGTTTTGGGCAGGATTCAGTCTCTTTTTGTGGCTCCAGGAAAAACCCAATATTCCTGTTAGTAATAATTTCAGCACCTAGCTAACCTTTCTTGCCTGTTTCTTAGACAAATCACCCCGACTTTATCACATGTTTAAGCCTTCTACAGAGTTATGGCTTAAGTTTTAGGAGGCCTGTAACAGGAATATTTATACACCTAGTATATAGGATTCTGAAATCCTTGCTTTTTTATCTAGGAGCTTGATAAACACATGGGCTAAAGAGGAATTCCAAAGCAGCTTGTGTTCTGTCAGTTCCTTCAGTATGGAGTGCTTTGTAAAGAGTCTTAAAACCATTACTGTATAAGGTGCATTTTACTGCCTGAAACTTTGCAGTTTCTGTAACACATTTCAAGTGTGGTTATCGAGTCTGTGTGAAATTGCTGATTTGAAGCGACACAGGTTAAACAGTTGTTTGTAATTACTGTTGGTGGTAGACAAAGATTTTTGTTGAGAGGTTGGTTCTCCTCAATTTGTAACCCTTAAAATACAGATTTGTAACTAGATACAGCTTTTTACATTATATTTGGTTCTTCCTTCTGACTTAATAAAAATACACTGTATTCACTTTTGAACAACTTTGCAGCTTGTTAGACAGTTATTTAGATTGCTGATTTTTTTATGTTATGATGGTAAATATGCTGACTGGTATTTGTTTCCTTTTTTTTCTCCTCACTTTGTGTCAAACTGAGTTTTGCTAGTAATGAAATGCAACACTTTAAAGGTACACGTTATGTAAAGTTATGCTGAATGTGCTGCATACATAGGCAAAAAGTTAACAAATGTTATTAATTTAAAGTTAACTGATTAAATAAATGAGATATCTTCTGTAGTTAGTTGAGTTGTGCAGAAGTTTCTCGTCATTGTCTCCTTTCTTACACCAAACCAAATGGGTTTCAGGCTGTCATTTTGTGATTGCTATGAATTAAAACCCCACACAAACCACAAAAATTCCAGTTGTGCTTGCTCCAATGCTTCTCACTGAAGAAAATACTCAGGTTAAACATAAGTGGGTAGTGCTATGTTATGTCAAATTGAGATGATGATCAGTTATGACAGCATCCTCTTAGACTCTACTCTTTGCTAGGAAAGAAAAAAACTCATACTTTGTTAATTAGTATTGTATTAATTGCTAATTATCAGAGTAATTGCTGTTAAATTGAATAAAACAAATACAATACCTGAAAAAAAAACCTATTAGCGTTGCAATTGATTTTTATCAGTCCAGCACCAATGGATTCTGCATGTTCTGCTAATTCTTCTAGATTTATGGTGCAGTTCTCCTTAAAACTATGTGACAGTTTCTTAGCAGTAGATTATTTTACATTTTGGACTCAACATATGTTATCATAAGAAATGTACCTAGAACTACATTTTTCTTTTAACTGCAAATTATCTTACTTGCTCACCTGAATTGGGCTCTTGCTGCATAAAAGATTGTATTCCTTTCCTATTTTCTCCAATATTCTCAGCATTCTCCTTGCCATTGGTGTTCTTTTTCTGTTTAATATGTCTTCTCAAAATGCCACCTTTTATTTCACTCTTGAATTTGGCTGCTTGTGTTAAGGCATATCTACTCTGCTGTCAGAGGCTTCTAAACATGGGCTAGTAGCCAAGGCAGATGTCCCCAGGTTTGTTTTTGAGGTGCCTCTCCTGAAATGAAAAGTAGCTGCACAGACCTACTGCACCTTAGAAGCTGAAGTGCAAAACCACAGAAGTAGGGCTGTGTGGTTCCTGGAACAAAATGTCACAGGATCAAACAGAACCATGTTTTTCCCTCTAGGTTTTTAAAGCTATGTCTCTACCAGCTCAAGGTGTTGTGCTTTGTTTTGCAGAGTGAATATCCAGACTGGCTCTCGTAGGTTACCTGACTGATGTATACTTTCACAGGCGGTTTCCACCTGACAGTGTTTTCTATTCTCTTAGCTTTTAGTTCTGACAGCACTTGAGGGCTTGCAGCAGTGGAGCTAAAAGTGTTTGGTAGTACCTTCATCTCAGCAGGACCAGGAAAGAGTTGCAGAGGCTTTGTGCTTCATTCCTGCTGCCTTTTGTTAGTGCAATCCCAGCCATGAGTTTGGATAATACCACATCCTTTTGAAGTTTAAATGGAAAACTTCCATGCCCCAAAATGCCTGTCAGGGACTCCTATGAAAGCATTCTGGGTTCTGATTTCAAATAAATGATAGATGGTTTAAGCTAAAAAACTATTAAATTATGCCAAGCAAAATTGAAACACGTCCCAAAAAAACGAGCCTGCAATTGTTCCAGTCTGATGCAAGTAGAAATGGTGCTTTTCTTCCTCGTAGAGTGCTGCAGCATTTTTTAATTTGGTGAGAGAATTGAATAAGATTCCCAGGGCTCCAGATGGCACCTGCCAGATGGAAGCTCATATTGTCTTAAGATGCTGGCATTGATGGCATGGTGTTTGAGAATGCAATAACCTTTTGTGATGGGTTTTCTTACTAGATAAAGTAAGTGGTCAAGTATTTACTTGCATTGCAGTGTCTGCCAAAATATTTTAATCTGGTGAAAAGGTCACACTTTTGGGGATGGGATGGCAGAGTTTGGTTTCTTTTTTTTCTTTGACTGAATGAAAAAACCCTCAGATTTGCTTAGACCAGAGGAAGCATCATTGGCTTCTATATACAATTTCTCCTTCCCAGGAATGTTATCCAGGTACATTGTTCTGCACAGAATTACAATTTGAAATGTGTATGTAGTTTTGCTCCAGAATCTTTGTTGAAAAGCACTGGGTCTTGTTGCCTGAGTTTTTATAAGCAGGATCAACAATCAGGAAGTTCTGTCTTTATAAAGAAAAGGCATGTTAAAGAAACTTAGAATCAAAGAATCATTTAGATTGGAAAAGACCTTTAAGGTCATTGAGTCCAAACAGAACCTCTGGTGTCTGGCCAACAAGTGGATGCAGCACCATTCATCACCACTCTCTGGGATCAGCCATCCAACCAGCTTTTTACCCAGTGAACAGTGCACCTGTCCAAGCCATGAGCAGCTGGTTTCTCCAGGGGAATGCTGTGAGAAGGGTGTCCAAGACTTTGCTGAAGTGCAGGTGACGAAATCCGCAGCCTTTCCTTCTTCACTAAGTGGGTCACAAGGTGACAGGAGATGAGGTTGGTCAACCCATGCTGGCTGGGCCTAATTCCCTGGTTATTCTGCACTTGCTGGATATATGATGAGCTGCTCACTAACCTTCCCCAGCACCAAGGTTAGACTGACAGTCGTGTAGTCACCCAAATCCTTCGAGCCCCTCATACAGATGGGTGTCACATTTGCTGACTTCCAGTCAGCTCAGACCTCCCTGGTTAGCACAGGCTGCTGATAAATGATGGAGAGTGGTTTGCTGAGCATTTTCATCAGCTCCCTCTGTACCCTTGGATGGATCTCATCCAGCCCCACCAGCTTGTGTTTCTCTAAGTGGTGTAGCAGGTGGATCACCATTTCCCCTTGGATTATGGGAGCTTCATTCTGCTACCTGCCCCTGTCTACCAGCTCAAGAGGCCAAATAATCCATGAACAACTGGACTTGCCATTAAAGACTGCAGCAAAGGAGGTATTAAGTATCTCAGACTGAGCTCTAGCCAAAGCTATCTGTTCAGCCAGGCTGGTTTTCCCCACTGGTTCATCTTTTGCATATGGGGACAGCCTGCTTCTCTGCCTTCAAGATTTCCCTGTTGAGAAATGCCCAGCCTTCCTGGACCCCTTTTCCCCTCAGGACTGCCTCCCAAGGGACATGTTTGCCTCCTAAACAGGCCAAAGTCTGCCCTCCAGAAGTCCAAGGTGCAGTTCTGCTGACCCCCTTTCTTACTTCTCTGGGAATTAAAAACTCTGTCAGTGATGGCTATATTACTAGATAGGTATGGAGGCAGAATACAATATAGTATCACACAATTGTAAGTAGAGCACCATCACCCATCCAAAGCAAAAATGAGTGTCTCTTTGGATGGAAGATGAGCAAATTACCTTATCCTCAGCTTGAAGGTATTTTAAATTCTGGAACTGAGAATATTTTTTCACACATTTAAAGGCACACATCTGCTCTGGAAAATCATAATGAAAAGAAGATAGTGTCAATTTTTTTCTTCTCAATAATTTCGAGATGAAATTATTTCAATCAGGGGTAGTCTCTTTTTTTAAGGAAGTCACTGTTTCTTATCATATTGTTCTAGAGCCCACCTTTCCCCTTTTGTTTTCATCTCTGCCCCTATATGCTGCACAGGCCTGGGATGTGCAAAGTAAAGAGATGCTCTCCTATCCAGGAGACCATGGACCCCTCACTTCTACATCAGAGTTTGTCATGCATAAAGCTGGGCTTAGCACCACACAACAATTCTATTTGATTCATAGAATCATAGAATGGCCTGCGTTGGAAACCTTAAACATCACCTAGTTTCAATTTCCTCACTGTAGACAGGGGATTTTGTCTTCCTTTCACTAGTCCAAGTTGCACAGAGCTCCATCCAACCTGGCCTTAAATGCTTCCAGGGATGGAGCATCCACAACTTCTTGGAGCATTCTATTCCAGTGCCTCACCACCCAGTAAAGTTTTTTTCTGTTCTATTCTCTTCCCTGAACTCACAATTGGTTGAATGAAAATGACATCATTGTTTGCATGAAATGCCAGGGGTTTGTCAGTTACAAAAATCACTTTCAAGAAGACAAAGCAAAAAGGTTACAAGTGGAAACAGAGTTTTATTTTTCTAAATCTGTTTCAAGTTGATGTTCACAAGTATAAAAACAATGTACATGTGGGTCAGGCAGGCTTGTAGCATTTCAGAAATCTCTTGCATTTTTCCCAGGGAGTGTTTATAAATTTGCTGGTGTTAACATTAATGTGTCTAGTCTGGGGGCTTCCTTATTGCATTGCTAGTTGAATACACTTCACTGATTGCTGCTTAATTCCATATTGTTGACAGATCAATTGATCCCAAAGTGGTTTAAAGCTCTGTGAACTGAGCAGGTTTTCCCTGCAAAACTCAGGAAAAACAAGAGTTTAAAAAACCTCAGCTAAGGATCACTTAAGATCAGAATGACTGTTGATCTCTCCCCCAATAAGGCTTATTTTGTTGTTGGAGATATTGCTGTAGGCTGCAGAAGACAGCCCCAGCTGGGCTGCTATCTGAAATAAGAAAATTTTTGTGCTTGTTTGAACAAACTGTTCTTTTAGGCACAACACTATTATTCACATTCAAAACAACAGTAGCAAATGCTGCTGTCTCTGCCCACTCCTAGAACAAAATGAGCAAAATCACCTCTCAGAAACCACCGGGAAAAAAAATACATACACACATCTATATCTATCTATCTATCTATCTATCTATCTATCTATCTATCTATCTATCTATCTATCTATATCTCTCTACCCATCTATATCTGTATATATACACCAGCAGTGCTGGTAAGTCCAGCTGAAGCTGTGTGCTGAGGACACCAGTTCAACACACCCAGCACTGCAGCCAAGGCAGAGGGAGACGAGCTGGATGGAGCTGCAGCAGCAATACTATTGCAAGAGAGGAACAAAATTAAAAGCAGGAAACAGGAGAAGCCATGAAAGGACAGGTTGCTGATTCATGCTATAGCCTGAGTTGGTTCTCAGGGAAAAGACATCTCCATAATTTTTGCAGGTACTGAATCAGTTTTGCACGTAGAGTTGCACATCACTTCTACATTGCCACAGAAAAGGAGCCCTTACAGAAAATTGGGTGAGGTCTAATGATTCTACCAGACCCTACTGTAATTCAAGACTTTGTGTTCAGTGGATTGTTTACCATCACTTGAAATTACTGACCTGAAACCAAAAAGCCCTGCAAAAAAGCTGGCATTGCTGAGAAAATGTTTGAGAAAAGCTGGCATTGCTGAAATCATGGATACATAAAGGAATCTTCTTTGCATAACAAAGAAATGGTAGTTTTATTAATTATTTTTAATCATATAAACAGAGTTGAGTTTGGATTTTCAGTTAATTTTCATTTATTGATTAATTGGGAAAAAAACAAAAAAACAACAAACCCAGACACACACCTGCAAAACTAGAAAGGAGAAATTTTTCATCTGGGCAAGGAAGGCAATCACCTTATATGCTGAATCTTTAAACTTGATACTCCAATAGTTGTACTAAACCAATTCCCTATGAAGGCAGTAAAATGAGAGATTGAAGGGAGAAACAGCATCTCTCATCATTGTCACAGACATTCTGCAGTTGTTGCAGGAACATCACTGCCTCTTACTGAGCAGCATTTCTGATTATTCTCTATGATTCAATCTACTGCAGCTGATTAATCTGCAGTTTTGGACCTTGCTGCTAAATATTTCTTGATTTTGACAAGTCACAGCATGGTTGATTTTCTAGTAAATGCATTTCTCTGAAATCAGGATTTTATATTTGGCAACTCCACCCTTTCTCTCACTGCAGTGTAAAATCCAACAAAGAAATAGGTCAGTGCAACTCTCTGGATGAAGAAATCTAAGGCAAGAGATACTACAAAGATACATCTGAGATGTATGCAAAGGTGAATAAAGAGCACTTGCTTCCTTAAGAAATTAGGAATTACGAATTTTGATTTTTAATATAATTCTCAGTGATGTCGGCTCTAATAGACTAAGTTACCAATTTTCAAGTACTCCATAAATGATGTTAGAAAGTCAGATCTTCTCTTCCTTTAATGACAACCAAAAGCTAGTTTAAACTAGATAACTACAGTAAAATACAAATAAAACAGGAAAATACTGAGAAATACATAAAAGCAGTTCTCAGCTACAGAGAACAATAACACCACCACAATATTGATTTGTATTGTCTTTTGCTGTCCCATAGGCAGTAACAATTTCTCCTTAGTGTGCACGTGCAATGGTCAGCATGCTATAAATCTCTCTAATTTTTGTGGTGTCTTAAGTTACAATGCAAAATGTAACCAACAGTATGATTTCTATCACCATCTATTAAAACCAAGTAGGGCAATAATCTTTATCTCCAGGGAGGGATATTGTCTATTAATGGTCCATCTCTTAAAACCAGGTGGGAGAGTGTTCTTTATCCTTTCCATGACCCATCCTTCCTCCAAAAAGGTATCTTCTGTTAATTAAGTCCCACTACATAACTAATAAAATTACATCATCCCATTATAAAATGCTCCACCCAGGGGGAGGAGCCAAGCATTCCCTACCTAAATAAAATCTAAAATTTAAAACATCAGAGCAGCCTTTTTCCACTGGATTCCCAGAGGAAAACCAGACCTTTCTACATCATCATTAAACCTTGGGGAAAAAAAAAAAAAAAGAAAAAAAAAAAGCCCTACACCCTTCTACAGGACCACTGCTTCAATAAAAACACATCTGTCACTCCAAGAGGGTTGCAGCCACCATTTAATCAAACTACCATCAAGATCCTGACAGACAGTGTCAGGTTGTATTCTGACTCTGTCAGTGTTTTTGTACTACTGCATTTTATTTTAATTTTCCTATGAACTTGTAGTTTGTTTCTTTAGTTAGTTAGGGCTATTTGTTTGTTGGGTTTTTTTTTTTAATATTTACACATACTAATAAAAAACTGTTATTCCTATTCCCATATCTTTACCTGAGAGCCCCTTAATTTCAAAATTATATTAATTCAGAGAGAAGGAGTTTACATCTGCCATTTCAAGGGAGCCTCCTCTCTTCCTTAGCAGACATCTGTCTCTCAAACCAAGACATGTGGACAATCTGTTTCAAAAGGAGCCAAGAGAATGTCACCAATCAAGACAAATACAGTTATGCAGGCTACTATACAGGAGCCAATATGTTCACACAAGTTGGACAACAGAAGGCTGCTAAATGCATTTCATTCTTCCACTGTCTGCAATTCAAAGTCTGCTTGAACTTCTTTACTCCACCTTTTAAATCACCAATCAAAAGGCAGGCAATGAATTGTGGCTTTGGCTTTCCCAAAACCACCAAATGCTCTTTGTACTAAAAATATTGGGATGGTGAGGAACTGAAAACCTATTTGCTCCTTCAATCACCATGCACCACAAGAAGCCTGGACAGGACACAACATTTCAGTTGAACAAAAGCCAGGTGAAACAGTGTGCAGGCAGCACAGTTTCAGTCACCTGAGAAATGCTTGTGTCCTGACAGTGTTAATAGCCATTGTATTAATGATCTGGGTGGAGGTGCTTAAAATTTTGCTTTTACAGAATAATACCTGGTAATTCTTAGATAAATAGAAGAATTTGTGTGCTTCTCATTGAAATTCTGCTGTTTCTCTAAACTGTCACAGATGTACAGGTGGTGTGTCTCAGTATTCTGCACATCACTACTTAGAAAATGACTGTTATCCCCTCAATTTAGAAAAGAACCTAGTTAAATTTGTCTATTTTTTGAATGGGTTGTTGACTTACAGCTGGTTTTACTCCTTCAGGGGCAATGCAGAACACAATTGCTGGGTTTAAGCATTTAAACATGTGGTTAGATATAAGACATAACTTAAATATCTCAGGTGTTGCTGCTTTTATTTCAACCTCTGTGGCTAAACCACCGAACTGCCAGGGGCAGCAGTGGTGGTGATTCAGTAGGTGGCACTCCAGCCTGGCAGTCATGCTGCTGCCTGCACCCAGCCCTGCCAGAGCCCAGCAGGTGGAGTGGCCGTGCCTGCACTGCCTGGGCAGGAGATGATGGGGAGCCACAGGGCTGTGCATGGTGTGAACGGAGTCGTGGTCTTGCTGGCAGTCAGCCATCCTTGTCCCATCCTGCTCTTGACTCTTCCATGAGTTTCACGGCTAAAGGGACCCTAAGCTGCTGTGTTTCAACAGCAGATTGCTGCAGTCTGTTCCATAGCCTGTGTGCTATTCTGCAATGAAATACCTTTTGTCTGCCCTATGCAAGGTGTTTTACAACCTATCAGAATACTAAGGGTTGGGGTCAAACCAACAATGTACCCCTTTTTCCATGTTCAATGCTCCAAAGTAAATTTGCTGGTAATGTTCTGGGTGCCATATTCCAAATACCAGATGGTGCACCATCTTTCTGACAGATACTAATAATGAACAGTTCTTCAGCCATATTGGCCCTGATCTTAGTGGATGACTTCAAAGAGTTGGAAGATGGGGCTTTGAGCAACTTGGTGTAATGGAAAGTGTCCCTGCCCATGGCAGGGGAGGTGAATCAGGTGATCCTTAAGGTCCCTTCCAGACCTTTCTGTGATTCTATGATTCTATGCCACTGCAACACAACATATGGAAAAGGGGAACCATGAAAGCAGCTGTTTCTGTAGGGCCATCTCCTTGTGAAGGTCCACTCAGGATGTCCCAAGAATGAAATGGTAAGCAGTGGCCAAAGAATTTCAGAGACGAATGGTGACTTCCCTCAAGATGGTTTTAGGTATTGACATCTCATCCAGGAATCTAATTATGCTCATTGCTTTCTAGTGACCAATCTATTTGCTGCCTGTAGATCAGCAGTCAGAGCTCCTGTCATGAAGATTAGTGCCTCCATTAAGAGGATGTTGTGATCATTTAGAGGGAAGTAAGTGAACCAGGGGAATAAAGATAGTAACGTAAGTCTTCAATATTAACTGCTTAAGTATGGGTCAGGCTTGAATAATGATTTTGCTTTTCTTTGTCTCATGGCAGATATGCAAGATCCATGCTGAAGTTTGCAAATGCATTTTTAGGATGAATGGCAAACTAAATATTAAACTAAAGTTCAAGAGGTATGTAAAATGACATGGATTAAAATCCCTGACCAAAGACATTGTAAAGGGTTATTTTAAGCTACCAGCAATTCTGATGAAAAAGAACAGCTTCCCAAGCTGATTTTGGGGGAGTCATGGTTGCCTTCTGGCTTGTGATTTCATGGCTGCATGTTACACTGGTAGTGGTGTGATGTCCTAAATATAAGAGTTACTATTTGGTTCATTGGCTTACAAATGACTTTGTTGAACATTTGGGCAGGAGGCAGAAGTTGTTTAACTCCATCCAGGACAGGTGTGGATGGGGCAGGAGAGAGCAGATATGGAGGAGTGCACACCAGCTCTACACAGAGATGTGCAGCTTGCCTGTGCAAATGTCCAAGGGCAACAGAAGAATCAGAGCAAATGGTGATAAACAGAGATTTGGGAAACATCTCAACAGCTGGAAGTGCTGCCTCTGCAAAAGGAGAATATTTCAAATTGGTTTAAAGACTATGCATTGATAAATCATCATCTTTCCAAGAAAACTGTAGTGCTAAAACAGCCCTTGGAGCAGCATCTACCAAAATATTCCTGTTCCTGTTGCAGCAACACCACTCACACCCTACGACATGTAAATGCTGGACTAGACTCACAGAGCTGACCTGCAAGGCTGAGGATGCAGCAAAGCACCTGAAGAAGAACAGTGAAAATAAACAAGATTGCTCAAATAGATAGAATAATTGAGTATATACTGGGGATGTTATGTGAAAACAAAAAGACACAGAGCTTTTTTTTTTTTTTTACACAGTTACAAGAAATCTGTAACACCAATGCCATCACAGGCTTGATTCCTATTCCTTCACTCTTTCCCATGGTGAATATAAACTTCTCTCAAAATGAGCAATGCTGCATTTATAAAAAAGAGGCAAATTTATTCGATAGTGCTTTGAAGAAGCAAAATTAAAGTTTAAGTCAATACTAAAGATTGAATTAGCAGAGGACAATGTATGTCCCTAAAGACATTGGCACTGAAGTAGATGTCAAAGACAGTTACAATCTAAAGAGATAATCTCTCTTAGTGGAGAAATGAGGTTCAGACATTTGAACCAAAACTGAGATTCAACATCCTTCTCTTGCTTATCACCCTTCACATTCCTTGCCATCTGAAGCTGCTCGATTAGAATGGCTACAGACAGCCTGCTGCTTGTGTCTATTTTGAATAAGCACAAAACCAGATCCAACTTCATCTTTTTGTGTCTGACCCAGCCATATGTCATTATTAAGACAATTTGGGAGGGTCTCACTAGAAATTTGCATGCATCTTTGCTGTACTTAGTGATAAATTAATTCTATACCTGCTAAGGCTGGTCTGAGTGGAGATCAGTGTATCAAGGGCTGGATATTGCAGATATGAATGAATACATACTCAGCAAAGGCAGGTGAGTGCTACAGGTAAAGAAGAGCTGCTTATGTAGTCCCTTGAAATCTCAGTTCTTCTCCCTGTTCCCCAGATATTGTACAATGTTTCTGTAATCAGAGTATAATCTCTGTAACAGCAACAGCAATCCCAACTACCATGCTCTCCATTCACACTGGCAAAATGCTTCTTTATTATTTAGTTCTGGTTTGGCTTAGTAATACAAAAAGTTTCTAGGAAAATAAATAAATTATTGCAAAAATGCTTCTGGTTTCTTGCTTAACTGTGCTAATGAAGTGAGAGAATGCAGCACAGTACAGCATGGAAATAATTGCATGAAATCACAGCAAGTGCATACTGGAGTCCCACATCCCAAACTGAGATGAGACAGGAGGCATTACAAATCTCCCTAGGGATAGTGCAATGTCAACAAATCTGAAGGTCAGACCAAAGATTTTTGTAAAAATTTAACTAAGAACCACTCTTCTCACATTATGTTATTATCAAACATTGGTAATTTACAAGGTATTTAAAAAACAAACCCAAATGTTTTAAAATTTGGAGTCAGAAAGAGGAAATCAAGCCACAGGTGGAAACTAAAGACAATCAAATGCCTGAAGCTATGTCTAGTTAAGTGACATGTTTCAGATAGATCTTGGCATTAGCTTTTTTTTGGCCATGTAATTTAATTTAAAAGCTTCACATGAGGACATTAAGGGCAGACAGAGCAATGATCTACATCCAGGACTTGTCTACACAGGAAAGAGCTAAGAATAACCACCACAGAGTATCTGTTCTGCAACAGCTTTCCATGGGGACAATTTTATTTTTTTTTTTGCACTAAGTATGCATTTGTGTGGTTTAGCTGACCATGAGAAGTGAGCTGTGTTAAAAGCAAACAAAAGCATCCACCATGGAAAATAAGAGCATCTTCTTTGGGAACTGGTACACCACAGCTTCTGGGCTCTCAGTTCTGCACTTCAGATTGTTTCCCAGTAACCACTTTACAAGGATCAATCCAAAGTGCACTACTCCTGCACTGTAAATGTACAAAATGAAGGAAATGGAACAACAGACCACATGGATTCATGATGAGGTAATGGTCAGAGGCTGCTGAATTGTGGTGCTGAGCTACTGCTGCAACTCACACATGCAGTCTCACAAAGCCCAGGCTGCCAACTGCAAAGAAGCAACAATAGTCCAGCACTACTCACACCCTACAACATGTTTCTTTGGCTGTAAATGGCATTGCAGATGTTTCTCAGACAATCAAGAAGCTGTTTCAAATATACTAGTGCATACAGTGTAAATCATATTGTAGGTTCAAATACTACACAATTGTGACTGTTTACTCCGTGTAGATTTTAGACTGAGTCTTAAAAAAGTAGCAGCTTTCCTTCACTGTAATAACCTTAAGACAATGGATATGGATACACTCTTCTGAAAGTAACAGAATATGTGGGAAACAGGGATGGTAAAAACTGTCTGATGTGGCTGTGCCAGGCAGCAGGAGGCATGTGACTTACTACTAAAAGAACTAAGCAAAACATTCTAAAATACAAGAGGTGGTTCTGAACAACTGATAATTTTGCTTGCCCATCTTCTTTGCCACAATTTAACTGGCCTGCTACCAACACCCTGACTGACAGGGTGTCAGGTTGTATTCTGACTCTGTCAGTGTTTTTGTACTACTGCATTTTATTTTAATTTTCCAAGTAAAGAGCTGTTATTCCTATTCCCATATCTTTGCCTGAGAGCTCCTTAATTCCAAAATTGTAATAATTTGGAAGGAGGGTGTTTACATTTTCTATTTCAAGAGAGGCTCCAGCTTTCCTTAGCAGACACCTGTCTTTTCAAACCAAGACACACATGTTCTTGTAAAATTTATTTGCAGCAATGAGGTATTGATATAACTAAAAATGACAGCCATTGACATGTTAAATGCTGTAGGCACAGGTTGCCTATGGCAATCTTATCACCACATGAGAGTAGTCTCAGTTTAATTATGCAGGTTTGCCTAAAATAATAAAGCCTTGTCAAAGAGGTCATCAAATTGGCATTTGGAGGGTATAAGCTTATGCCTGGGCTGAGGAAGAGACTAAGTTACACTGAGGCAACATAGCTTTAAATCAACTTAATACATCAATACTAGGAACTGTACCAGTATATTTATTTTGGCAAATAAAACCAACTTTAATGGCTCCTACACCAGCACTAACCCTGCATGTAACCACATGGCCAAGGCAGGGGCAATGGCAGGAGGAGTCCACCACCGGAGCAAGCATCGTTCCTTGGCCTGGTGAGATCCATCCACAGGCAGCATCTCAGAGCACTGGGACAGCAAGGTGACAGCCTTTAGCTTAAACCTCTCTTGTTTCCTGCTAAATGAGATTCCATGATGTGGCATTTACATGAACCAACAGAAGTCATTGGTGCACAGTGACTTGTTTGGCTGCCACATCTTCAGCACCGGTGAAACTTTGCTGTCAAAGCACCGATGGGAGAGGCTTGCTCTGGGTGTGGCTAGGATGTCAGGATGTTTTTGGAAAAGCAGTCTGTTGCCCAGCACCCTAACCACTGTCAGTAATGCCAGACCCTGTAAGCCTTCTTGTTTCCAAGCCTGCTTCTCCTAATTGCATCTCTGATGTTCTGGATCTTCTAACTCCACTGGTAGCCACCTGGCTTCAGCTTGCCTTCAAATATTCACCACTAACTTGACCCCTCCCATCCGTGCTCATCTCAGACAAAAACAATAAACCCAAACACCTTTCAGAATTACTAATCCTCCCAGCCTCTTTATTGTCACATCTGGTTCCCATTGCTGGTACTCCAACTTCCTTCTGCCGGAGGGGAACAAAAATTTACCTCACCAAGCCATTGCACAGATGCTGCCTAGAAGTCAACTGCAGAAGTCTCACCCACCTCACCAGGTGAGACCTATTTGCCCCTCAGGTTTGGGGTTCCATCAGCAGAAGCAGCAAGTTTCCAAGGATTCAGGAGTGTGGTGAGAACTGTGGGGTAATCTGCCAAAGGAAAGAGATGCTCATTTGGAAATACACAAGTGCAACCTGCTTAAAGGAGAGCTCCATCTAAAGTTTATGAAGAATGGCTAATTTTTTAAGTTTTATTTTATTTTTTCCAGATATGGAATAAATGGCACATGAGAATTTATTACTGATTTCTTCTTGTCAAAAGAAAAACCAGAAAGAATTGTACCAACTGAGAGTGTTTGGACTCTTCTTATTCTGCCTCTTTTTATGAATGTAACAGGACAACAGTGGGCAGTCCACATTAATCCACATAGGCTCTGCCTTTCATATGGCATGCACATTTTCTGTTCTAACCAAATGGCAGCTCACAGCCAAGCCTCTGGAAACTTTAAAAAAAGCTACCATTTTATAGCCAGTCTGACCCAGACATCTCCCACTTGAGGTATAGAATTGCCATCAGCTGCTGCTTTGGACCCTGGGGGCACAGGTGCTTTAAGAGGACCAATTAAATCCTGGGCAACCTGAATTGTGTGAAGGAGACATTTGCATCTGCCTGGACTACAAACATCTAATTACGTTGTATAAGCAGGGAAAATAGGGCAGCCAGCTGCTTGGCTTTTGTGCCCTGCATCCCAGTAGAAAGGGACACAAATAGAAAGGGAAGATAGGAAAGATGGAAAAAACCCACTTATTTGGAGTCCCCTTCAAGAACAAGATTGTTGTGGTCTCGTATTCTGCAAGAAACTAGCACACAACCAATAAGAAACTGCAGATTGAAATCCAGTGTATGAGACTCTCCCAGTCAAGCACTGCTTTACACTATTATAACCTTCTCTGAAATAGCCATAAATATCAAGCGAAATTTTAGGGCTCTGCATCTTTTGTTACTTTAGAATTTACCCTGGATGTTGATTTTTAAATGGTCAATCTGGAGTATTCATGCAAATAAACAGTGGCTCTATGCCACTTTATTAAACCTGACTTTGAGAAATAAAACTAAGCAGAATAAAAATTGCCTAGAAAGAAAGGAAGGAAAAATCTTGTAAGAAGCAACTTCAGGAGAGAAAAAGGAAAAGAAAGTCTGTATTACTCTGCAAACATGTAAAGAAGGAGTCCCTTTAAAAATATTAATGTTTCTTTCATCCTTGTTTATTTTTTTTCTTTCAGAGTATGCAAGTCCAGCAGGTTGACTAGACAACACTATGCAAAACCAAGTGTGTGGCAATGAACCATAGCTCTTTCTGATGGTTTTCAGTTTTTAATAAGGCTCTTGGCTTCAGCTCAAGTTGAAAAGAGGGAAAAGGAATTTCATTAATAATCCTTTTCTTGTCAGATGATAATTTTCTTCTTCACACTAAAAACACCAAGGCCTTGCATTTGACCTTGCCTTCAGATCAGATACAATATGTAAACCTGGAATTAACCATCGGTAAAAAAAGAAAAAAAGGGAAACAAAGCAAACAGTCCTTTTTCATATTACATGCAAATCCAAATAATCCTCTCCCTCCCACAGTCTGACCCAATTTTGCTTGGGCAGACTTTGTGCTTCTAAGCCCGGCACTTTTGAGACTGCAATTTAGCAGATACTAGTGAATTTGAGAGCACAGCAATTGCAAAACCAAGTCTAAAGCTGCTGCACTCATTGCACTAAAATGTCCAGTGTCCTGACAACTTGTTTATTCTAACTGAAAGTCCTTCCTTATCTATGGTCATCTAATTGGACAAGCTAAAGCCAAGAGCTCCATTCCTTCAGCAGTTTAGACAAGAGAACATTTGCCCAAGCTGCATGAGGGAACATCCTATTTGCAAGTGGGAGTATTTAAATATGTTCAACTGCTTATTGCCATATATACTTGGAAAATGGATACAAAATAGTAGCAAGACCCTGGAAAATGTGTTGATTTCATGCTTTATTGAAAATAAGCTACAAAGAAATCCCTCCCTGCCAAACACGACACCGTAGTTGAGACAATTGTTGTTTTCCACCACAGAACACAAAACAGTAAGGAGAAATGTTTGCAGAGTTCCTTCTTTTTTTCATCTCACTCTTTTCTTAATCCTTACACCTTCCATAAGATGAAAACACTGAGAATGTTTACCAAGTATTTTTCAGAACTGTCATCATTGACACAACTTCTCTCATTTTTTATTAATGCCTTCTAAGAGTATTGTCTAAGAATCCACTGCAGCCTACAGCTGTGATTTCCTCCTCTTCAGCTGTGTAAAGGAAATTATGGGAAAGTCTTAAAAATAATGCTTTAATTTGTGTTCATAATATCCCACATTTCTTTGTTCTTTAACTCTAGTTATTTAGTTCGAAGCAGTGGATTTTGCAATTTAAGAATCTTCCTTTTTATCTGGAATTTTTCATGATATCATCAAGCAGTCAGGATCCAGTGCTGTAACATTCTCTGGATGCAGAAATTTGTTCAACTTGAATGAAATAACTGAGGGATTATAAACATGGGGTAACACAACCAGCATTGTAATCACTCTTGACTTAGGCTGGGTCTATGTTAGCAAGCAGCAGGATTCCAACAGGAAAAGCTCTGCAGTGCAAACCAGTTTATGTGGAGGATGTAACCTTCTCCCTCTGTGTGCTCTGGAAGATTTGTTCCAGACTGGCTCCATCAGTGGTTGGAATACAGCTTTTTGTTATGTTTCAGGTGGAACATTTCTTCCTGTGTCTTTTGGGGCTGCTCCACAAAATGAACCAAAGAGCAGGAAGGAAGGGCAACCAGAGATTTGCTTCAAAAAATTTATACCTCACCTAAAACAAAAATGTAGATGAATGCATACTTAAGTTTACCCTTATGAATAAATGGATGGTCATATCTGTGTCAGATTTAATCTGAAATAAATCAAACTGATGGAAACATAGCAGAATAAAATCTTTTTTCTGTAGAAATTTTAGGAAAGAGCTGTTGTGGAATAAAGTTCCCTCTTCTTTTTGTTGTTGAAAGGTGGAAAAAATACTTTACAAAGATTTGATAACTCCCTGAAGCACAATTAGTTTATCATAGCATTGAGAGGCAAGTTCTTGGAGTAGGGAAAGAAGCCCCCTGGAACCAGCAGGTCAGCCAATGCCAGCAGCAGGCCCCATCACCCATTCCAGCTGCACCCTGAGAAACACTTGAACATCATGTCAGGACACAATGCCACTGGCAGAAGGAAACTGGACAAAAATATCTTGAGGACTTCACAGAATGCACAGGAATTTCCTTGACAAAAATTTTCATCTGTCAATAGAACTAAATTGGCAACACCAGTTTTAGAAAACTCCCCCTCACCATGATTTCTGTCCCTTTCCTCAGGAAATCAATCTCCTTTTCCAGTCTTTTCATCTTTTTCTCCTTCATCTTTCCTGATTTTTTTTCCTAGGATGTTATACTTTTTTTAAATTTATCAGCTGTAATCTTGAAGTTTGCTGTTGAGCTGAAAGCTGTTTCCACTTCAGTAGGTCTGTTGGTGGATGCTCTGAGCAATAACCAACTGGTCCCTCTGAATTCTTCCACGAGACAGCTTTATATAGATCAAGGCAAACTCAGAGCCTGCTTTGCTGGCAAAAGCAAGGAGGAAAAGCAGTTGGAGTATACAGCCCTCATCATCCATGAATAAATGGAGAGAAGAACATAAAATAAGAAACAGCATGAAGGTGACTTAGATTAGGAAAATTTTGTCCATGCTAACAAAAACTGGGTACTTTGACCAAACTGGGTTATGGAAAGGGAAACCCACCCCTGTGAGGAAATCCATCAAGAAGAGATCTTTCACTTCAGAACCAGAAAATGTGAATATATGATGATCGGCAACTGGTCCCCCTGATGCAAGCTTTCCTATAAAAATGGGAAGGAAGAAAAATTCTGTAGGGTCATCATTCACATCTTCATTCTGCTGCTTGTCACAGTCATCTTAGAAAGGTCTTTCATTTCCCATTCTTTCCTGAAATATATCCGCACACCATAACCTTATGAAAGGTGATTATTCAATCCAGGACTGAAGTGGGAGAGAACAGAAAAATGTCTGGAAAATGAATGAACTATTGAAATCCTACAAATAAGCAGTTTGGAAGTTTGAACAGGCCTTCTCCAAAAGAAAAAAACTGCTCCCTGTCATAATTGCTCTTTATTCCATTAAGAACACTTGCCTGTATAGTCCTTTTTTGCTTAATTGGACTATAGCTAATTATGATTTTCTTTGGTGGCAAATTGTGTGGCTTATAGGTAGCACTATTTCACATTTATGCAGAGATAATGAAGGTTTATCAATCTCACTGATATTAATTTTTGAATGCTAGAATATAAGAAAAAATTGATTTCCGAAAATGCGTTTATACTGGCAATCCCACAGAGGGCTATTTAATTATGTTAGTCTCATTCTTTCCTTTCATTTCAGTCTTTTCCTATTTTGGCCATCCTTTGTGAATCTTTTCTTGGACAGGGTGGTTGCTCAGAGCAGCCACTGCTCAGCACAACATCTGACAGCAATAGCAAAAAAGGTGATGTTCAGCCTTTAGGTGCTTTCACCATCCTACCACAAAATTGCCACTGCAGGACAAGTGACACTTGGAACCCTAGACGGTGAACCACCATTGGCAGATATTTTGTGAAAAAAACTGATGCAGACCCTTCATGTAACATCCCTGTAATTCTCTGTACCCTGTTATTGTGTTCCAATAGTTGTTCATCTTGATCTCTACCTGTCTCTGCAGCGTTTTGATTAAGAGCTCTTATCAGATAAAAAGTTTTAGAGTACTCAAGACAAATTATTAACTATTTTCTTTGAGAATTTTTATCCTAGATCTTGCTTCATATTTTGATGTTTTTATGGAAAAAATTAGTCCACAGAAAAAAAAAAGCTAATACAAGAAAAGATTATAGCCTTTTCAGTATTTAGAAATTAGGTGAGTATGCAAAATGGTACTAAACTTATTTTTCTTTTTCAAAATAGGAGAATTTTCTGAGGATTCTTATCAGTACTGAGATAAGCAAAGATCATTCAAGCTCTTCAGAAGCAGAAACCCTTACCCCTTCTTATTGCAACAGAAAAGTAACTCTTCTCCTTCCACCCTCATCAGTGGATATTTTCCAAGGCGCTTTCATTTATTACTCTTAAACAAATTTCAGCAGGAAAGAAAAGCCTTAACAGCAAGAGACAAGCGCTGTCACAGATACAGTAATTCCCCCAGCTTGTCAAGCTCTTTCTCAAAAGACAGATTCCAAAACCCAGGAATCTAAGGTTTCAGAGTTGTGGCATAAACACTTTTACGAAGAAAATCTCCAGGTGATGGCACACTAATCATCACACATTAATCATGGATTTCAACCCCCTCTTGGAATTTTAACACCTAGTCAATGAAGAAACAAAATTACTAGAACACTGATTTCCTGAGAAGCCAAGTAAAGCAAAAAATAAACTTTCAGGAGATATTTTATTCACCTTTTAAAACCTAGTTAATTGGATCAATCACAGAACAATAGAATCATTTAGGTTGGAAAATATCACCAAGATAATCAAATTCAACCTTTGACCTATCACCACCTTGTCAACTAGACCATAGCATTAACTCCTGCGTCCAGTCATTTATTGTAAAACTGCAGGGATAACTTTAATTTCCTTAATTTCTTCTTAACTAAAATGCTTCTTAAAAACTCCCAGTAAACCTGGACTTTTTCAGTCTGAGCACGACGCGTTCTTAGGGAGCGATCTCACGAAGCGCATGTGGCGCCTCCAGCTGAGGTGTTACAGGCTGTAAACCCCAAAGGGCCCGACTCACTCCAGGTGACTCCATCACGGGATTTGGTGAGGATGCAGATCCGATCAGGACGCGGGTCACAGGACTCCTCCATCCTCAGGGACACCCCGCTCCTCAGGCGCGGCCCCAGCACCCAGCCCCCTCCTCTCCCAAGCGCCCGGGGCTGTCAAACCCTCGGCTCGAGGAAAGCCATCCCTCCTCGCCTCCGCTGTGTCTCCAGGCCCGGGCGGGGCGGGCAGCGCGGCCCCGCCCGCTCCCGGTGACGCGCCGGCTTCTCCCGGCTCTGGGCGGCGGCGGGTGAGCCGTGTGGGATCGGGATCGGGATCGGGATCGGGATCGGGATCGGGATCGGGATCGGGATCGGGGCCGGGGCCGGGGCCGGGGCCGGGGCCGGGGCCGTCAGACCCTCCGGGCTGCCGGGGCTGTGCGTGTGGAGCCGGGAGCGAGGGGTGCGGGCCGGGGCAGCGGGTGACGGGAGGGCACAGCTCGGGGGCACGGCCGCGCTTCAGGGCGGCTCGGGAAGCCTGGCCCGGCAGCCAGCCCTGCTTCGGCAGCCAGCCCCGACCCGGCAGCCAGCCCTGCTTCGGCAGCCAGCCCTGCTTCGGCACCCAGCCCCGGCCCGGCACCCAGCCCTGCTTCGGCACCCGGCCCGGCACCCAGCCCCGGCCCGGCACCCAGCCCTGGTTCGGCACCCAGCCCTGGTTCGGCACCCAGCACCGACCCGGCACCCAGCCCCGACCCGGCAGCCAGCCCTGCTTCGGCACCCGGCCCGGCACCCAGCCCCGGCCCGGCACCCAGCCCCGGCCCGGCACCCAGCCCTGGTTCGGCACCCAGCCCTGGTTCGGCAACCAGCCCCGGCCCGGCACCCAGCCCTGGTTCGGCAACCAGCCCCGGCCCGGCTCTTCCCGGCCCTTCCGAGTGTGTTTTCCCCCCGGTGTTTGATAGAGAGCTCCGCCGCGGTAAGTGACTGCCCTTAGCAATGATTAACGCCGGGCAGGGAGATGATTTGGTTTAAGCAACTGCTAATCTTGTTTTGGTCCGCTCCTCTTTGTTTTGCTGTAGCGAATCCATCGCCTTTGGCAACTGTGATCTGAAGATCACAGGGATGTGCTAAAGCTCTCTGTGTGTGTATATATACTATACATACATATTGTTATTGTTGTGTATATACATTATATAACATGCAACATACATATACAAATATATAATGTATATCATAGCATGCTTTTTGTATTAAGTGCATTATATTCAATGCACTGTCCTGTTAATCAGGAAACTGTCCTATATTATTTTTAAGTTCTGTGTTATCTAAGTTAAGCAGCATGAGAAATTTTTAGGTGCAGAGTGAACAAAACTGAAAGTTAAATATGAAGACAGCCTGTGGAGACAGAGTATGCAATTAAAACTAACTGATTGATAAAGCAGTGGGAGTTCCAATGTCTGAGGGTTGCTGGGTTTGCCTTGGGTGGTGTTCTGGAGCTGGGCACAAAGGCAGGAGGGCAGCTGCCAGTGCTTTTCCTCGAGGCTCCTGTGTTTGATGCTCAGCTCACACTAGCTGGGATCACATCCCTATGGACACAGTTGCCATCGGATCAGGACAGCTGGCTGGCTGTTCTCACAGCCCTTCAAGGATATGGCACTTCTGAGTCAATATTGCCTAGTTCTGCTAGCAGTGTCCAGGGGATGAATAAAATCAGGCAGAAATGTGTAGCCAAGCTCTTGAGGATCAGGGTCTGGCCCACTCAGGTGTGTTTGAGGCACTCCCCTGGCACGTCCCCACATCACCCGTGACCCAGGGGAAACTGCAGCTGGAGTTTGCATTGCCCACTCTGCTTCTCACGTTGACAGAAATAGCTCAAGTGAAGGGAAAGGATTTCCTATTTGTGCTGGGGACAGCTGAAACTGACAGTAATGCAAGGCAGGGTTTTCCTGAATGACACAATACTGGACTTCTTTTAGAAAAGTGGAAATGCCAGTGTTTTCTTTGTGTAGAAATATGCAAATAATAATTATGCCTGACTCAGCCTGGGGTATTATTTATGATGCTTGACTTGAAATCCAGAAATCTCTTGTTTATAATGTATATTTTGTGTTGAATCTGAAGAGTATTTGCCTTTTAATGAATTTAAAAACTTTGCATTGATACACCAGGGTTGTAGTCATAGAAATACTTGTACCTTTATTATAGATGATATGATGATTATGATGATTTTAAATTTTATTAGGAAAATAATTATACTTAATTATTTTTTTAGAAAAGAGGGAAGTCTTTTGAGAATATTACTATTAAGGATTAGTGCTCTTCTACCATTGCAAAACAGCTGTGCTTCTCCAGATAAACTCCTGAAGAACAGCTGTTCTGGAGGTTATCCAGCCCTGGTATATCTTCTTGAGCTAATTCTGTGATCTCTGCATGCCCACAGTGATTAGATGATTTTAGCATGGGTACAGTGTTCAGGTCACACATGAGTGGAGCCCTGCTGTGCATTCTCAAGCACTCTGCCATACTGAGCAAAAAACACTGAGAGTTTGTGTCAAACTGAGCAGTTCTCCAATGTAAGAACTGGGAAGTGACCTCTTGGTGGGCTGTCACCATTGAGCCAGGACTGGTGACATGACTGATGCAAGGCAGTTCAATGCTGCCACTGAACAGATGAGGAACATAATAAGGGTGTTCACAGAAACTTCAGATCCATTGTGCTGCTGCACATGGATCTCTTACAGAATAGCTTTTTCTACCCAGACACAGGCCATGGCAGTCATCAGTTTGAACATACCTAGCTAAGCTAGCCTAGAGCACCTTTCCTTGATGCTTCCCTCCTTCCCTCCTTCCTTCCCCTGGCAGTTTATTGCTCCTGCCACAGAGCAGCATTGCCTTTGGCCTCCTGGGATCAGGCACTTGCTTCATTCTGGTGCTCCCCTCCTTTCCTGGGCAACTCTTCTCCTGTGCAATTAGAGATGCTCTCAAGGCTACCAATGGAGAAGTTGGGGTTTTTCTGACCATAAAGATCTGAATCAGTCTTGTGGCCTCATTTTAGTCAATTTTTGCTCAGTATATTTCCTAATTGCCATTGTTTCAGGCAACTGCAACCTTCTGTGCTTTTGTCACACAATTTTGTAACTTCTCCATTTGAAAGAAGGAAGTACTCCTCTGGCAGGTTGGTTTAAAAAGAAAATGCAAAAAAAAAAAATCCCCAAAACACCAAAAGAACAAAACCCACACTATGATAAATCACAGAGCAAGAAAGTTGTGAATATTTGCTCAGCAGCATGGGCTGCTGGGGTTGTTTCTTGCTTCCTGGAAGTAGGTAGGTAGACAGGTATAAGACAGGTGACAACTTTAGTGTATCTATATCTATGCCATGTGTCACATGGATCTTATTTCCATGTGTGTGGTGTAGTATGCATAAGGTTTTGGCTTTTGTAGACAGAGAAGTAAAAGAAATCTCGATAATTTAGGTTATTGTGTTTTTTCTTTCTTCTCATTAAACATTTTGCATATTTTTATTATCTAAAAAAATCCAAACCCTCACCAACTTTTTTGTTCTTCCAATAAGAATACAAAAAGAAAAGCACAGCTGTGTGTCCTACAGGAATTTCCTGACTTCTTGGCAAGATGGGTCTTGGAAAAGAGAAGCAAATCATGCTTTGTGTCTACAGGGAGCTACATGCACAAGTTTGCTGTGTAGTATTTGGCTCTGGATCTTTGTATCATTGCTTGCTAAATCTCTACACAGAACTTAAGAATAGAAACACCTTTCGTAAGCATTCTTCTTCCCCAGCTTGGAGGGGAAAAAAAGAAACCCAGAAGAATCCTTGATTAGTATGTTTACAAAACATTAATGTTTTGTGTATAGACATTGAAAGACAGGAAGGCAGAAATAAAGAGCTGGTCATGCCACTTCATTGGTGGCTGCAGGTGTGACCTCTCCACCCACAGAAAGCGGGCTGCCATCACGATTTCCTTGTTGGCAGAAGCTCCAGCTGAATCACACGCTTGGTCAACAGCTCTCTGTGCTGTTAAAATCAAGCATCTGTGGGAGGGAAAGAAGAAGCAGAGAGACTGAAAAGACAGCTTTCAGCAAAGGTGCTGAAACCACTTGCAGTACAGACAGATCCTCATGGTGGGAGATGTTGCAGAAGGAACAGGAGGAATCCATCTACACTGCACATAGCACCAAAGTGCTGCCTGTGCAGCATCCAGCAGTTTGGGCACAGACCAATGACCTGGTGTGTGTGACTGCTGCCTTCCAAGATGACTGTCCAGAGGGATCCAGAACCTTAGTGAGAGGCTAGCACATGACCTACAGTTAATCCACTCTCTTCTTGAGCAGCAGCTGAAGAGTGAATAGGACACCTTGTGAGCGTTCACAAAGACACTGAACATCTAAGTTTAGCTGTCTGAGTCTTCTCCAGATTTCTGTAGACCAGGCAGAACAGTGGGAGTTTTAATGGAACATAATCCAATGATGAAACCACAAATAGTTCTGTAATTCCTACAGTGTTCCTCCAGGGATCCTCTTGCAACTTGGAGAAATTCAAACCAGTATTTGTTTTCTCAAGGCCTAATTAGTGAAATATCCCCAGGGCTCTTGGTTTCAGTTTCCTTTCTGATTTTGTTGGGCCTATTTTCCACAGAGAAAGGAGTCCACACTGTCTGCCAGCCTTTGTGCTGGCCCTTGACTTGCTCCCTGGTGCATTTACTCCTTAGGGGACAGACATAAAGTTCTTGCTTGTTTCTTCTGCTTTGCTGAAAGTCTGCAGTTAAAAGGAGTATGTCTCTGGACTGATGCTTTGCAGGTGTTGCTCAGGGTGTTCACACTACACCAGCACTGCACGTTGCCCCTCTGGCACCTCAGCATGACTTATGCCAAGCTGTCTCCCAGTATGCAGGTGAATTCATCAATAGGTATGAACCTTGAAAAAACTATTACAAAAAGCCTCACCCTGGGGGCCTGGCCCAAAAGGAAGTACTTTAAGGAGTGAAGGGAATATCTCTTTGCTCCATCATTTTCATGTGCCTGGTGTTACAGATTGTCACAGAGCCGAGGGGCAGGGTGCACACCAGCCAGTTCCATTTGTTTGATAACAGGTAAACCAGCAATGATTTCATTATGGATCTTCTCTCTTGTGCATGAAAAGAGGAAGCAATTTACCCTCCATGCCTGCTTTTTTGTGGTGTGAAGGAATTCCTGTTTCCTGATATTTGAAAGGATTAATGGCTTAAGAAAATCACTTCTTCCTTTCCCTTTCTTCTCTACCAGAGATGTCTGGGAAGATGCACTCACTTATAGCTACAGCTGCATTTCAAAGCCAGATGTTCTACTCTGTAATAAAGCATCTATTTTACTGTAGAATTTACAATGGGTAATTTACTCTGACCTCTGTTGGTGTGCTGCCCACGCATCCTTCAAGTTCCTGCTCCTCCTTTTCCTCAGGGAGGCCCTAGCTGCTCACCTACCTTGCTTCTTGTGTACAGGAGCAGTCACCAGGTTATAAGTTTTGCCTTCTAATAGTCTAATTGTTTTAATTGTGTAATGGTGATGTGTGGTTTTAAATTAGTCATAACTTTAGCTTCTGTTTTAATGAGATCTTCAGTTGTCTTCCCAGAGGGGAAGGCTTTGTTTTCTCATGAGCAGTGTGTCTTTTCCCAGAAGAAATGAATTTCTACTAATGACATACAAAATGGTGAGGTGGCAGTGGGGGTGTTGGGGAGTGATTATGGGGAGAAGGGACATATCTGCAAGTCTCAGACACTGAAGAACATCTTGATAATGCCAGAGCCTGTGACGTGCCAGGCACTCGTGTATAAATAGTCACGTTGGCATGTAGTGTCATTGCAGTCGTGCTTTGAGAACAGCTGATTCTAACAGCCTTGCACAGCCCAAAGACACCCTCACATGTCTTCAGAAATAATAAGACTGGTGTTTACTAGCTGAGACACGAGTTGTTGTCCTCCCCAAGGATTTAAGACTACGTGGCATTTGTTAGATCTGTCTGGCCACTGTTTGCAGGTGTGACTGGGGTTGGGGAGGCAGGAAGGCAAATCACCCATTCCAGATGAGAGAAAGCCCCTTGTCTCCCCCTCTCTGGGTGGATGAAGATGAATCACAGAGTATGCCAAGTTGGAAGATCTGTTTGACCTCCTGGCTGGGAAAAAGATGTCAACAGTAGGTGTGCAATCCAGAGCCAAACCTTAGAGCAGAAATGCAAGAAGCTGAGGTCTTTTTTGGTGAGCTTTCCACAGCTGAATCGCAGGGGTTTAATGCACACCATGGTAGGTTGGTGTTAATAATCCAGGTCAGGCTGCAAGGAAAGCATCTTGATTTTCTCAGGAAAACTATCCATTGGTATTTGCACCAAACCTTGTGACTAATGCAAGATAACAGCAAAGATAATTTGGGGTTCTGTGAGCTATTTTTAAGAAAACATAAGGCAATCTTTAGTCTTCAGTCAGACTGGGAAGATAATATCCTGTACTATGGCATATGTACATAAGCAATGATTTTCTTTCAAAAAAGATTCTTTCCTTTTCTCCAGGGTTTCCAGAGTCACAGATCCTTTGGACTAAGGCAAGCTGTACACATTAAATATCTGTTCTTAGAGTAATAGCTTTGCTTGGATAGATCAGACTTTGGGACTTACAGCTGGTGAACAACACTGTGTAAACACTAGTTGACACTCCAACCTGATGATCACTAGAGCTTCTGTCATTCCAACCTTGAGTGGTAATTGACTTGTCCTAGACATCTGAAATAGAATTTGTTAGCAGTGTGCAAAAATCATAAGTGGGTTCATATATATGATTGCCCTTTCACTGGATTTCTAGCAAAGCTTAATTCTAAAGAGTGCTGCCTTTTCTCTGTAAGCTTGGCTAAGCCAGATAACTTTCCAACCTTGAATAACTTAATTCTCTCTTTAAAGTAGATGAAATTCTGGATTTTAACGCCCAGTAAATAACTATCTTTTACAATTGCAAAAGTTGTGTTGTTTTTAGTCTAGATGACTAAAAACTAACCATTCTCCTTCCTGTTCTCCTGCTAGAACAATAATACAGACCCTGTCAAGGACAGTATTATATTTACAAAATGCTTTCCAAGTATGTAAAATGCTTGCTGTGCATAATGCAGTGCAGGATTTGAAACTCACCTATGAAGAGGGAGATGCATCCTCAGTAATGGGTTGTTTACATCTCCAGTGGCACTAAGTGACCCAACTGTGTCAGTTCTCCAGAAAAGTTTCAGGCAGTGAGGAGTAGGCTGGATACCTGCAGAGGGGCTTTCCTCTAAGGACTTCCAGCTGCAGGGGATGTGTGGTACCTGGTACCTTTGCTCCTGCTCGGTCTGACTCATTGAGGTGCTGTGACTGCAATTTCGTTCTGAGATCTGCGTGCAGCCCTGGGCCAAAAAGCCATTGTCCCTGCAACATCACTGTGTTCCTACAAACCAGTAGTGCTGGAGAGGATCTCTTGGTGGTTATCAGATCCTACCAGCCATGTGATGGACATTTAGTATAGATTTTATTGTAGTAGTTCTAATACATCCATACATAACGTGTAGGTTTCATCTGGTTTAGTTAAAGGTGTGGTTATATGAATTGATGCTTTCTATTTTAAGACTGGATTGTGCTTTTTTTTTTTGGCCTGAATTAAATTTATTTAAGTGAACTTGGAATAAGTGTTATTTAACACAAAGCAGTTTTCTCTCAATCCACTGTTTTCCCGTAGGCTTGCCATATGGATCTGTGCATTCTGCTCATTCCGGCAGTATGTGCTCTGTGAGTCTGAAATCTTTCTCCCACTGAAGCAGAAGTTGTTGTTTAGACCACTTAGTGGTTTACTTGAACTCATTGTTGAAAAAATATCACATGGTTTGGGCACTGTGAAAGCAAGCTGTGAACTGTACTTGTCCTGCAAGCACTTTTCTACCTTTGCTTCTCTTACCACTTTATCTTGAACAGTGTTTGTTCCAGGCTGAGCAGCGACTTCTTTGACTTGGCTGTGATGGCAGAGCAGTCAAACCTAAGCGCTGTTTTTCTTTTCTCCCTCCCATTTTTGTGTATTTGCTATACCTCCTGGTGCTCTCTCACAACTTCATAAAGAAGTTTGCCACATCACAGATGAGTCTCCTATGCCAGGAGTTGGCCAAAAGCTGATATCAGTCTTAAAAAGTCAGGGTGCAGCAGTGGGGTGAAAGGAACCAAAATCACATCTTAAAGTTCAGTAGGCTCAGAATAAATGAGAAGTAGAAAATCCAGGTATATGAATGAATCACTGATTTTGGCTTGTTTTTCTTACTGGTCAGTCTAACAAAAAGATCAAACACTAACACTTCCTGGATTGGAGCAGGTAGCACATCACAAAAATAGATGTTTTGATAGCGTAAGGAAATCCGTAGCTGGAAAAAAGCCAAGCTAAAACATGTAGTGCTAAGTTACAGCAATTGAAGCAGCAGACAGAAATTGTGTCATAAATTAAAAGATTTTGAAATAAGCAAAAAATGAGACGTTTCTGGCACGTGAGATTCAAAATGTTCCAGTGGGTGGTCAGGAAAGAAAGGGTTGGGTGATGGCAGCCTCTGCAACTGAGACAGAGAAGGAAATGTAGTGATAAGGTTGCATAGTATTTGCTGAATTTTGCTCTGCTTACTCAGCAGCAAAGATACAGCTTCCATCAGGCCTTCTTTTCCTGTGATAAGAAAAAATTAATGATTAGAGAGAACTTGAGAAAGATACTATTTTAAGGTGACTTAATTTGATTTAATGCAATGAAATACTTAATTCCCGAGATAAACATGAATTTTTGAAAGAAAGATGTACACATTCTCTGAACCTTCCTTCAGAAGCAGCATTTAATACTTTTCTTAGGAGTTTAATCTGTATTCTGAAATGCTGAGACCCTAGTCTCGCTTTACAGCCCTCACCTTGTTGGTTTCAAAAAATAACAGCTGTCTGATGTGTTGTTTGTAACTCGCATCATGCAAAAAATACCTAGGGATGGTTTATCTGTCTGTGTTGGTGTACCTTGTAAGACCAGTGTATGGTTTATGAGTGCACAGTGTGTATGTCCTCACTTCTGCAACTGAACTGACCTGTCACTTGCAAAATACACAGTGCTATTCAGCAAGTGGTTTAGCCTGGAAATTACTTGCTCCTTTCCCTTCTCGGAGGTAGTTTCAGTGTCAGTGGTGTGCCTGTTCTGTGTAGGTATCAGTAAGAAGCCTAGTGCCTGTCCAGTGTTTTCCATGTTGAGTACAGCTGAAAAGATGGTTGAATTTGCCAGCTTGCCCAGGTTGCTGTTTCTTCTGAAATTGATTTCTTCTATCCCAGGGATCTCCAAAGCTCTCTGGAGCAAGCACACTTCCTGAAACTTTACCTTGAAGGTCACCAATGCTTCCTTCAAAGACTGCCTTATCTCTTTGTCCAGTTTCTGGAAATGTCCTAGCAACAAAACCTGGGATTATGTATGCCACAAAATCATTTTGTATAGTTTAATCTATTTCTTATGCACCATAAGAATTGGAAAGAGTAGCGAAGGCAGGCTCACATGGCAGACCAGCTTGACAGGCTCCCTGGAAAACACAGGAGTGGGGCTGCAGGAAAGTTTTGAGTGGTCCTCTGGTTGTCTGCAGAAGCAGTGGCAAGCATTAGCCCTGAGTAATAAATAATTACCATGACCAGCTCTGGCATGTACTGTTCTTTCAGTTGACCCACAATCACTGTTCTGTAGTCATTGCCTAAAATCCCAAGATGCTAGTGTTAGCCTTACCAGTAGTTTATATTATGAGAAAACAAAAATAATAGTTGCTTTGAGATCAGCAACCCACTGAAACTGCAGAATATTCATGAAGTCCTTTGATTGCGTGTATGTCTGCAATTTGAGCCAGAAAAACAAAAAACAAAACCAACAAAACCACCTTCCCCCTCAAAAAGCAAACTAACCCAACAATGATAACAAAAAGAGGAGAATGAGGAAACATCTGATGCTCTCTCCTACTCTGGACAGATTTCTTAGTATTTCTTCCTTGTTTATCTTTAGGCTTTTAGAGGTTTCAGAAAGGCTTGGCAAGTAAGTCATGCTACTGTCCAGCAATATCGTATTAACTTGAAGCAATTCAAAGCGTGGTATAATGCCACTGTAATTGGAAATCTGTGACCCACACCTGACACTGTAATCCTTGTGATGTATTTACTTTGGAGGGTAGAGGGAAATTAGTATTTTTCATTAACTCCTTGATTCTCAAGTTCCTCTGAACTGAAAGAAATGAAAATTTCTTATATATTGTCTTTTTTTCTTTTTTTTTTTTTTTTTTCTTTTTTTAATGATCTAGATTCATTCTTCTGGTAAAATATGTCTTAATAGCCAGGAAGGTTGCCGGACAAGGAAATGGCTGACTGGGGAGAAATGCTAATATAATGGTTAAGGAGAAACTGTCTTATACCTCATGGCCATAAACAAGTGTTTAGAAACCAAATGGAGCAAAATTCCATAGGAAGGAGTAATTAACTAAGCATCTTGGCAACAGTGCCTGGGAATTTCAAGTGCAGCCACAAAGGCATGATATTTGGCAGTGCATTTCTGCATTGCATTGTGGTGAAAGGGAAGGTGTGTGAATTCTGTTAGTGGTTTGGAAAGCTCTTGTTCTTTTAAAAGCAGTTTAGACAACGTGCTTGTTTTTTGCTCAGCAGTGAGGTGATTCTGCTCCTACTGTGATACAATACTGGTGAAACAGGTGCCTTGACCCTGGGAAGTGAGAAGGATTTGCTCAAGGGATACTTCACTTTTGTTGACTTCACTAAGCAGGTTGTGGACTACTGACTGTTGTGTAGAGTATAGATGAAAATGTTGATGTCTTTTGTACTCTTTTCACTTCTGACTAACAGATCCTTATGGTAATTTTCTGAGGGAGGATGAGGCAAATAACCATCAGGATAGATGAAAGGAGGAACCTGCTCTGTGACCTGCACAGTTTGGAGTTTCAGTCCTCATCATCTGGTTCATGGACAGTGAGGAGCAGAAGTGAACTCATGATTCTGATCAGTACAGTTGGTTGAGCCCAGGTATTAAGGTGGAACAGGTGAAGTAGAAGGCATTAGCTTACACTGAGTTTGAGTTATTCTGGATTGACTGAAAGTCACTGCTTGACGAACAGTATTTTAAAAATATTTTTCCCATCACAAGGAGCAATAGTTCTGTGATAGCCATGTCCTTGATTGCTGTGAATGCCAAGCTGTGTTAGAATGTGGTCAGTTTGGCAACACAGAATGGTGTGGTTTTAGAGGTTTAGGGTTTTTTTGAACTCTCCAGAGCTTCTCTTATTTATTCTTCCTGTTCCTTCCCCTTCCACCATCACCCCTGCATTTATATTTTCCTTACAAATCCACACAGATACCTGCCTTTCAGGAGCATGGTGTGACCAGGTGCACATGGGCATGTTCTTTGACAGTGAATTCCATGTATGGATGCAGCTGAACTTTCTACATGCTGTAAATGAAAATTATTATGACTTTGAGTCTTAACGTGAGCAAAACATAAAATGCAGGAAAGACTTGTAAGCATTTAGAGATTCAATTTTTCTCCCTCTCTCTCCCTTGGTCATACTGAAACCTTGAATTTAAATTTCATTCGATACTGATGATGGGAGCAACCTTGATAGCACAGCTGAGCTCTTTCCTTGTGACTGGATAGTACTTTCAATCATCACCAAGGTTCTAAAGCTAAATCATACTTCCCCATTAAAGCCTGAAGGTGGTGATTTAGTGATATGATTAGAAATAACCAAAGATGGATGGATGGATGGATGGATGGATGGATGGATGGATGGATGGATGGATGAGCTGACTACCAGCATTTATCCTTGAGAGGAAACACTGGCCACATGGGATGCATGAGCACTCCCAGAGCAGATAAGGATATTGCATAGGCCACTGCCCAGTAATGAGTGAAATTGTAAAATTTCACTGCAGCTAAGTAGAGCTACTGGTGAGGCAGCCAGGAGGGCTTGCATTTGTTCATGCCTTTCTTGGGGCAAGTTGATGTGGTTTTTGTCTGTGCTGGTGAGTGAGTTTTCATCTTTCAGTTTGAGAATGCTGGGGAGAAATCACTTCCTCCTTTAGGAGCAGTCCATCTACATGATAAAAGGGTATTTCCCTAGTAATGTTGGATTATCTGTTTTAATTAAGATTTTAAAATAGAAACTAATCTCTAAAATAGGAAATAAAATATAATACTTGGTATTATTTATTACCCTTAAGAAGAGTATCGCAGTTTATCTGTTTTCCCTAAGAAAAGTGCTGCAGTACTTGTGTTTTTTTCTTCCCTCTTCTTCCTGATTCTTTTTTAGGCACAGGAAGTATGGCAATTCATCCTACGTAATCTTTTTGCTTTTGAGTGGTTGCTGTTAGCAGTTGTGGAGCTGTTCCCTGGCAGTTTTGTTGGTTATGCAATTAAGAACCATAAAAAATATGTACTGCAAGAAGCAGTTGATGTTGTAAGTATATGAAACTAATAAAAGGAAAAGAAAGTCTTCAGACTGAAAATGGATCAGAAGCAGAACAAAAACTTACTCAAAGCAATGAGGGGGGTGGAGAGGTTGGTTTCCCAGTCTCAACAGAAAGTATTTTATCAAAACTACAGATTGACCAGCTTTTTTGATTCTGTTTCCCAACACTCGTTCATCTCCCTGTAAGAGGAAATTTTGTTTAGAGTAAAAAGACCAAAGGCCTTCTGTTTGTCTTTTGAAGGCTGCTTTTCTCCATCACTGGTATTTTGGATAGTCTTTTCTCACGATAAAAAGATAACTTCTTAAGCAGAAGTTTCACTGGTTTCACTATGTGTTCTGCTTCACTGGCTTCTCTGTGTTACAGAAGTCCGCAAATATATATCTTGCTACCAGACAGAATATTACATTCAGTATATTTGCAGGTGGCTGCAGCATGACTGGGCAATCTCACTGAAATCAGTGAAAAAAGGCAGCTTTTGAGGGGGGGCTTGCATTTCCATTGCTGATTTTTTTTTCTAAATTACTTGATGAAAAACTGATGTATTTTAAATATTTTAGGAACCTTTTTGGTGTTGAAATATTAATTTTTTTGCCATTAAATATTTTAACTTGTGGTGGCTGTTTGGAGTTTAAGCTGTTCTTGCTAACCTGCACCAACACATAACTCGGTCATTAGAAAAACAGATGACAAAACGAAACGTGCTATTTCAGCCTTGTCATTCACTAGCAGTGTTAGGAATGAGATATTTTGGGCTTGCATAATTTCTCACTTAAATCAGCTTAGAGACAGGAGAGAAACACACTGCAGAATTTGATGGAATAAAGATACGTAACTGGAAAAAAAATTGAGTTGCCATTTTGAAAAAAAACGCAGCACATTCAACCAGATCAGAAAGGGGGGGGGAATTAACATCAAACTATATAGGTTTACAGCTATACTCAGTGGGGAGAGATAGCAGGAAGAATCTTCCTCAAACAGCCCAAGCCCAACTCAGTGGGTTTTTTGTCTGTACTCAGCACTTGTGAGGCTGCTCCTCAAGTCCCCTGTCCGGTTCTGTGTCCATTTCTTGGAGAAGAACATTGAGGTGCTGGAGCCAGTCCAGAGGAGGGCAGTGGAGCTGGAGAAGGATCTCGAGAGTGAGTCCTGAGAGGATTAGCTGAGGGACCTGTGGGTGCTCAGCCTGGAGAAAAGAAGGCTCAGGGGAGGCCTTGCTGCTCTCTACAACAGCCTTGTTCTGATCTTGGAGACAACCTAAATGATTATGCTGTTCTGTGAAAGGTCTGCGAGGTGTGCTTGTGCTCTCCTGTGAGGTAAAAGCTGTTTATCTCCCCGAAAGGAAAGTTCCTGATATGCTTTTGCATTAACAGCAATTAGCACTGGTGAGCCAAATTTTTGCCCTCAACCTTGCAGAGATGCTTGACACTGCTGGTCCTGTGCAGCAGGAAGTGTTTGAGTGCTCTTCCATAACTTCAGCTGAGAACATGCATGCTAGTTAAACATACATAAACAGAGTTTAAAAAAAAAGAAAATTTGAGTGTGTTTTGATATTCCTATTTTATCAGTACCATTCTAGCTATAGAGGTGAAGTGATGACCTTATCTTTATGGAGATGGGAACTATACAATGACACCCTTTAGGATGAAGTCTTATGTACGGTCATTTTTATTTGGAAACAATGTACTTTTCTGATATGACTGACCCTACAGAAATTTGACAACAAAGTGTTTGTTCCAAAATAATTTCCTGGTCAAAGAAAAGTATGTGTGCTTATCTTTGTGCCCTGTTTCATTAAAATGGGTGGAGTTTGTAATTCGAAAGTGTTTGTAAGAGGCATTGTGCAGGGGTGGGGTGTTCAGCCCTCCTTGGCTGGGCTTGACCTAAGTATGTAATTGCATAATAAGAAAAGCAGCATCAAGCTCTTTGTCACTAAACAGGAGGTGGTGTCTATATAAGCTGGCAAGTAAATAAAGCTGTCCTGCTCTGCCCATGTGGGTCTCTGTCCTGAGCAAACTGTCCAGTTTATTGGACAGTTAAACATTTGGGATTTTCAGTGAAAGAGTAGGTTTAAAATGTAAGTTAATGACAGGTTGTTTCAATTTGGTCTAATTATACCCTTCCCTACATGGAGATTTGAAAACATGGATGCTGTGAAATTTAGCCTGAGTTTTAGCTTTCCTGCAGGATCCAAGCAGTTTTTGTGTCTCCAGTTCTCTGGAGGGATGAGTTTCAGGAAAATGGTTGAGACAGGCATTTGATTCTTTAGACTCAGATGTTTTAGAGTCTCTGGACCTCATCTGCAGTCACACAGATCTGTGCTTGGGCACCTGGGAGTGAGGCAAGGCAGCACTGCCTCGGCTGTGTTTGTGCACTGGGAATGCTGGCTGAGCAGAGCTGTTGGGAGGTGGGTACAAGGATGAACCTTGAGATGGCTCTTGAAGCAGAGAACAGCACTGACTTCCAGAGATGAACAAGCATCACTGGACTGTCAAGTATGACAACTATGTAGAGAAGGGGACTACCCAGTGCTTCTAAAAAGAGATTATTTTAAAAATTAATAAATTCTGACGTACAAGTGATGCAGACATGTTTTCTGCTATATATGGCACTTAGCTTGGCATTTTCCACTGTCTACTAATAAAGAGTAAAAGTGATAATGACATTTAAATGAGAACTAAATACCAATCTGATGTCTGTTCTGTTTTGGTTTTTTTTTTAGGTTGATTTCTTTTTTACTACAAACCAGTGAAGATGACGCCAAAACATGAAAAACAGGTAAGTTGTATCTAAGTTTAATAAAAAAAGGATTCAAGTTTGGCAGCTGTGGATTGAATTTCATTAAGGTGCATATGGATCAGGGAAGATTGGTTGTATTCTGCATACTTCTAGTTGCCAGGATACAGAATATTCTGGAATGATGCAGTGCCAGTTCCTTCTGCTAAAATCTGATAGAAGAATCAGATACTCATTCAGAGTAAGTGACTGTGCATAAGGGGCTCAGACACTGAGACAGGAGAGAAGGATTTGGATGGAGTCTTCTTTTTTTCAGTTTTAGATATTTTATAGGACTAATGGCTGGATCTGGGTCTCGACTCTGATTACCAGCTGCATGGACCACAAGAATCCCACTTGCATGTTCTCTTCTGCTCAGTCCAATGACCATTAAAAGTTTCAACAAATCATTCTGTCTCAGCTGTTAGTCTCTTATCAGCCTTACTACACAGCATACATGGAGTGAAGATGCCAACATCCACAGCATGAAAAGTCCCATGTCCTTTGTGGCTGATCCTTTTACTAACAGGCAACCTGATGGGATATGCTATTTTTCTTGGAAGCTTTGTGGAAAATTACTCTTCAGGGGTTATTGACTAATCAGATGTGTAACAGGAGCACAAGCTCATCACCTGATACAATCCTGGGCACAGACATTTGAATTAAAATGCAGCTGAAATGATTAATACAAATAATCAACCAATGTGAGATTGCTTTTTTCCTCCTTCTTCATACTAAAAATAGGTATTTCCATGTCAGATTTCCTATTTTCCTAGTAGGAAAATGTTAGAGACTTCTGAGAAAGGCACATTTTTTGTGGTTAAATTCTATATAGTAAGATTTCTGCCTTATCCTTTTCTTTGAGGAATCCATTGCATTATGCAGAAATATATCCAACAAAAGAAAAGACAGAAGGGGAAGAAAAAAGAAAGAGAAAAATTAAAAGAGAAAGATTTCTTGTGTTTGCTTCAGCTGCCTTTATATGGGTTGTTTTTCCTTTTGAGGCTGATCCAAATGAAACATTTTGTTTTTCCATGCTTGTGTCTGTGTGACCTCAGTGCTGTCCTTTTAGTCTGCTGTCAACACTCATGTTCTTTGCCTACATCTGTAACCATGAGGGAGTGGGTTTAATCCAGTTTTGGGTGTCACTTTGGCCATTTTGTCGTTTATGTGTGACCCTGTCTACTTGAACTGCTCCTGACCTTGAAGACAGGACAGCAAAATACCACCAGTGCCATGCTTAAACTGGCTGGTTTAGCCAGGAATTAAAAGGTCCATCCAGAGAAACTGCTCTGCAATTCCTGCTTGTTGAGTAGTTATGATTAATTTTGGGGCAGATTTGAAGATTCTGAATATTCATGAGGGTGTTTAGGCCATCCATCGTGCCTGCTGGGATCAATATCAAACCTATAGCTTTAGCAGTTTGGAGAGAAAATGGTTTGCCTCTGAATTTAGCAGTTTCCAGAGAGAAGGAATAAATGGAGATGCTACATCTTTCAGTAGCTTTCTCTTGAGTATATACTATTCCCAGTGCAAGAGGCCTCCTTGCCCCAGCCTGGACAGTTTTAACTGTCAGTAGCAAATTTTGGTTTTGAGGGAATTGTTGCTCTGAAGTGTTACAGGACACATGCTCCTGAATGCATTGATATAAATGCCTGTATCGTGCCCCTTGATTAAAAAAACCCCAACAATACAACCAAGAAAAAAAACCAAAAAACACCAAAAAACCAAAACTGAAAATATATGTAATGTGACATAATAGCTAGATCTGCAGTTCTGGAAAAACCAAGCAGCACTGGGCAGGGGAGGAAGACACCTCTTACAGGATTGCAGCTGTCAAAAGTAAAAAGTCCCTGAAACCTTGGCTGACTTTGTACTGAGTCTCCCATGTTGTACAACTGGACTGCAGTACAGTTTTGTGACTAATAATAAGTTAGTCTTCAAGTGGTCTGTGGGAGGGAGAGGTCAGCACCACCTCCCCCAGGTGGACAGTGCATTTCTTGAGAATAGACATGTCTATTGAGAGTATCCTCATTTTTATAGCAAAATGGAGTGGAATACATACAGAGGAGAAAGGCAGTTCTTACCCAGCATTGCTGTAATCTCCTGATTGAATGCAGGATGGACTGAGCATATAACAGCAATCTCACAGAGGAGTATTCTGCCACCTAACTCTGCTTGGACCATAACATAGCCTGTATTTGAATATTGGCCTTTACTCTAGGGATGCAAAAGTATAGGCACCTTTTCTGGCAATGGATCATCACTTGTATTGGGTGGTTAGGTCTGCTTTGATTAAAGCAATGCTGTTTTCCCAGTGGGATCTTGTATTCTGGAGAAGACTTAAAGGCCAAAAGAGAAGGAACAGTCTACACATGCAATGCCACTGTTTCAGAGCAGCAGAATCTGTAATGGGAATAACACTTCCTGGATTCAAGTGATGAATAGGGGAAGTAACCCTAAATCTTGAGAAAGGCTGTACATTTTTATTTTTCATTTCTAGTTGTTTACTGTTTATCTTGCATAATTCTAAACTCAGTATTGTCATTTTTTTCGGTAAGTAAGGGAAAAAAAAAGGAACACTCAGTCTTCTGTTGAAATCCTAGTGTTTCAAATCAAAGCTGACAGTGACTGTGTGTGAGGGCTGCATTTAGCTGAGGTGCTTTGCTGTTCTGCAGATCATTTTTCTTCTTGGCTCAGTTCTTTACTGCTTAGACACTGCCTGCCACGGCATATACAGCAGGTCTCAATTTCTTTGGTAGGTATGTCTAAAGGGTTTTAACTTCCTCCATGTTGAAACTCAGTGATTAGTTAATTGCAAGTTAAAAGTGTACAGGAGTTTTCCAATGTGAATCTTGTGGTCTGGAATGGTTTGCAGGGTAAGCTGTAGCTAATTGACTGTGTATCCGATAGTGCCTTTTAGTCACAATACTTTGGTATTATAAAGGTTAGAAAGAAGTCTTTTACTTTGAAGACTGTTTTGATTCTGTACAAAGGAGAGGGTTATGGAAGGTTTTTGGGAAATGTGGTAATTTAGGGAACCTGGACAAAAGGGAAGTCAACAAGAAGCTGATACAGACGAGATGATACAGATAGATGAGAGGAAGGAGACTGAGGTCAGGTTATGAGCAGGCTGCCTGAGGATGTGACTCCTGTGCTGCAGCAGTTGAAGGGAAGAGGGGTGGACTGTCCTGAAGCTTCTTGGCATAATTTCTCTACTTCCACTTGCAGGAACTGATGCATTTAGTGCTCGGGAAAGAAAAGAAAGTGTGTTGAGAAGTGGTTGCAGCCTTGGAGAAGACTGGGACACGGGGATATAGGAATTTGGGGAAGACAAGATTTTGTGACATAAAAAGATGGCACAGTAGGTCTGGAAGTCTGCTTTATCTACTTACCTACCTATGTATGGTAAATATTATAGACAGTGAGGCAGGTGGAGAAAAACAACCCAAAAAATGGTGTCCTCTCCTATGTTCAGCACATTGCTGAATGTCTTCTCCAGAGCAGGAATAACTTCCTCATACATCCCTCTAGTGTTTTTATAAAAGTAAAGGCATGACCCTCAGCTGGTAGAAATGATTAAAGCTCGGTTCATTTGTTCCTCTTGTGTCATGCTGGCATGGGGTTAAAAAGCTGCAGGGGAGAATTTGCCCTCTGGTGCTCTTCAGTGAGGAAAGAAGCAGCAGAGGTGGCAGGAGCCTTTCAAATGTGCTTTTTTTGGCAAGGTGTTGATGATACTCACCAGAATTGGTGAGTAATTGCCAGTTTTACAGAAAACACCCCTGGGACCAGGAGCTGGGCTAGGTGACCTAAAACCAGAAGCTGTGTCCAGCATCAGACCACAGGCTCCCCGTCCCTGAAGCAGTAACACCCGGAAATCAGGGAGGAAAATTATTTAATCCAGACCTTGAATGTCTCCTTGCTATGTACAGAGTGCAGTGCCTGTTCAGGAAGAAGTGTATCTTCACCTTTCAAGGTTGTTATTGTTCTCCTGTCAGTCCACTGAAGGTTTGCAGTGGTGGTACATGCAAGTGTGTGTTAGGGGAGAAGAGTAAAGCTTTTATTTCTGATGCCTTCGGTTTGGGCATAGGAAGATACATTTTGAGAGCTTTCTAGTTCAAGATTTCTTGATTTATGCAAATATGTACTAAAAAAAGCATGTTTTTTACCAGAAACCTTGTCGTTCCTCCCACAGTTGATTCCTATACCTGGAGATTTTGCACAGTGCCTTCCTCTCAGGGGGAATATATCCACAGATTAAAGTGATACACTTTTCTTTAAGGCTTTGCTAAGTGGTTGAGTTAGCTTTTGGGGTGAATAGCTTATTTAAGCAACTGGAATAGGACAGCCTGTACATGTGCTCCAGAAGTTGCAGGTATTTAAGCACACTTTTGACCTTTGTATATTAAAGGAACATTTTTCCATCCTAGCATGAATATACAGATTTATCAGGATTTTGTGAGTTTGTTTGGTTTTGTGTTTTCTACAACAAAACTCTGATCATTAGTTGAGAGTATTGAGAAACATTTAATTCTTCAGTCTCTTCCAGTTCCCATTAGTGATACCCAGTTATATTACAGGAACATCCACAGGCCTTCTCTCTCTTTTGGGATCCCTCTAAATTATTATATAAATGTAGAAATTACAAGGAAATAAGCTAGATATGACAGCTTCTACAACAAATACTCTACATGATTGTCCCCTCAAAATGGGAAATTTTGCTCTGCAGTGTAGCTGTGTTGCTTCCTTGGACTGGTTGATGGGCAGATTGGAACAGAAATGCCCCAGTGCTGCAACTCTTTCTCAGTGTTGATTACAAATGTGGAAAACACCTGAAATACCTGCCTCATTCTCCTTTACATGTGTGACTTTGAGTGTTAGGTTTTTTAGTTTGTCCTACCAGGATCTCATGTCCCATGAATGAAACATGTATGACTTCACAATGTTACTTAATCTGAAATACTCCTTTTCAGCTAGCAGTTTGGCAGGGATTTTTCCAGACATGTGGTGTAGCTCAGATGATTCATTGCTTTATGCTTCTCCATTTATAGGGTTGCAAAATCCAATAAAACAGCAGTTCAGCTTTTAATCTGACTCAGTAGTTTGTGGAACAGCAGAACAATCAAGAGAGTCTTTAAGGCTGCCTTTGTCTTCTGAAATTAATTGCTTGATTTTTATTATGCACTTGCAGGAATTTGTAACTGTCTTGGTGCGAGACCCTAGGATACAGAAAGAAGACTCATGGCATTCTTACATAGACTATGAGATATTTATTCACGTAAGTATAAAAATATGAGAACAGTTTCTTCGGGCTCTTACTGCTGTTTCTGTCCAAGCCAGGGGTGTCTTTGGGATATAAATGGAATTTCTGCTGCTGGCATGCTGGAGGCTATTATGGTTTTTTTTAGCAACTGGGATGCAGTGGGACAGGTAAGGTGGGTTTGCCAATGGCCGTGTCATAGGTCTGGCAGAGCTGGGGTTGAACCTAATATGTCCACACATGCATTCCACAGTGTCTTGCAACAGACAATTCTTAGCTGTACTTATCAGCTAGAACACTATTACAGTCAGTTGTATCCTGCTGTTGTAAAAGAATGTTGATGTCCAGGTATTCGTGGGAAAACAACTTTCTTTTCAAGTAATTATCTGGTTATTCGTACTTTAAATTCTCCTCAGTTCTTTTTGCCAAGTTATTTGGTTGCTACAATGTGGTTTTTTTCAGGGTAGGTAGACTTTCATATGATGCTAATTTAGTGGTGCTTGGATGTGTGAAGTAGTTGCATTTGGGTTTGTGATTGTAGCCCACCATGTGTTAATGGGAGTGCACTTGGCATTATGGTGCTTTTGTGCCTTAAATCTGCCCTATATATAATTTTGTTTTCTCGATTGTTCTTTGGTGGATGACGTACAGAAGGCGTTACCCTAATTTGCCAAATCTAGATCCAAGGATTTTAATTGCAGTGTAAAATAAAGGTGTTTGAGAGTACTAAGTTACATGGTTAATGCTTGGCACAAGACCAAAAGCATTTCCTTCCTGTGTGGAAGAGTTAAGCAGTTAGTGTGTGAGAGCAAGCAGTCAAATGATGATTTATCAAATGTCTGTGTGACAAGTACTTCTCTCCTGTGTGGCAGTCAAAGTTGTGAAACGTTTAAATTTGCAATGTGCTTCAGGTACTGCTTCCAAAGCAATTATATTTTTCATTTCTGGTAAATAGAAATTCTGTAGATTCGACAGGGTGGGTGCTGTATTACTCTTTCACAGACGTCAGTGTCACTGAATAAAAGTGTATTAAGGCTTTCTCAGAGACTGCTGAGTTGGGAGGGATGTTGTTTAGACCTAACATGTCTTCATTCAACTCCAGTCAGCAGCTAAGCACCACACAGCTGCTTGCTCACATCCCCTCTGCCCCACTAGCAGGATGGAGGGAAGAGTATTGGCGGGGTGAAAGAGAGAAAACTTGTGGGTTGCAATACGAACAGTTTAATAATTGAGATCTAGTAGTAGTAGTAATAACATTAATAATAAAATAAATAATAATACTATTAAACAATAATAACAACGATATTAATAAAGAAACTAGAAAAATATATGACTATAGAAAAACAAGTGATGCAAATGAAAACATATGCTCAGCACCAAGTAACCAATTCCCAGCCGGTCCCTCAGTGGCAGTCTCCAGCCAATCTCCACCCAAGTTTCTTGCTAAGCATGATGCCATATAGTATGGTATGTCCCTTTGGTGAGTTGGGATCAGCTGTCCCAGCTGTGTTTCCTCACACATTCCCCTCCATCCTCAGCCTGCTCACTGATGGGGTGGGGCGAGGAGCAGAAAAGACCTTGGCTCTATGCTCAGCAGTAACTAAAACATCCCTGTGCAACCAGCACTGTTTCCAGCACAGATCCAAAACACAGCCCAAGCTACTGTGAAGAAAATCAACTCTCCCCCAGCCAAACCCAGCATACAGTGATGTATGATCCATCACTGGGCATCTCTGAAGCTATTAAGCATCAAGTCAGCTTCTTGTCACCACAATGCCAGGGATTTTGGGAACCAAGTCCTTAGGTCAGTCCTACCATCCAGACTTCTCAGTGGACTCAAGGTATTTTGTCTGCTTGGTTGTTAGGCAGACTGAGTTCCCCTTCTACCCAGCTCTTAGAGCACTTATCTTCCTAAGCTGTGCAGTATCGTGGGTGTGCACCTCTGTTCCAGAAGGCTGTCATCTTCGTGCTCTCCACAGTCTGCATCTTGTGGCTGGCTGGAGTTACTGCTCCTGGCAGGCAGGGAGGGTGGGCTGGACTGCAGGCAGTGTTCTAATGGAGTCTCGTCTGGTGTGAGGGATTTCATCTAAATGTATGCTCCATGGGAAAATTTGGCAAAAGTATTTAATTTCCACAAATTGTTTCTCTTTTGATGAATTGGCATTTTCCTAGTGAACTAATAGTGTTCTGTGGGGAAATTTCCAGATGCTGCTGCTTGCAGAGAGCAGTCATGTTGGTTTCTTTGGTTTAAGTGGGACTGCACACTGGAAAAATTCTGTGTAGCTGTTTGCAGGATTGTAACTAGAATACCTAAAGATCTTTTTCCCCTGCAAAGATTGACATTATCTGCTGAAACCTTTTTCTGAGGTCTGTTTTTTCTGTTACTGTAAGTTGTACTATAATCCAAATCTTTTGCTTTTAAAAAGAAAGCAAGAAAAATGTTTCCCTGAGAAGCAGTAGAAACTGACACCAGTCCTGCCTGAAGTAAAGCACAATCCTTAACACAAACTGAATTAATGTCAAGCTTTCCATTGGTATCTTGGGCATTAGTATAACATCTTGGATGTGTTGTTAATACCGTGGCTGCATTTTAGCTTAAGCTGATTTGCAAAGCAAATGTTTTTTATTTCCCAACAGACAAACAGTATATGCTTTACAAGGAAAACATCCTGTGTCAGACGACGCTATCGAGAATTTGTTTGGCTCCGGCAGAGGCTTCAGAGCAATGCAGTGCTTATGTGAGCAGATTTATATATGGCTATTTAATAATCTCTCAGTCCTGGAGGGAAGGATTGTTTCGCCTTCATTCAGAGAACTACAGAAATCAGATCTGGAAAGTATCCTGTGTTTCTTGGTAGCACAGGTTTGTTCTGTAGAATGCATTTTATGTGCTTTAAACCAGGAAGAATGTGGTTTGTACTTCTAGCCTTTTTTTGAAGATCCCCCCTCTAATTTGTGAGAGACTTGATCTGTATTTTCTTTTGCTATGCACAGGTTGCAGAAATAACAATCTAGTGTAGGTGTTTGTACCTCCTCTTTGTTGTTCTTTGATGTGCTTAGGTCTTGCAAGCACCATAAGAGACCAGCCAGACATGGATGCAGGCTTATCAACTGGACCAGAAAAATCAGATTAATTAATTTTCCCCTTTGAGGTGATTGAGAAGCCCTTCAGTTTCTCAACCTTGTGTTCCCAAATTGATTTCAAGGGCTTCTGGAACATAACCCATGATTTTCACATGCTTGGGGTTAGCATTTGCTTACTGCATTTTTCTCTGCTGTTTCACATTTGGTTTTAACTGTGTATTTTTTTCCTGTTTATAAAGACAGCTACCTGAATTGCCATCCAGAACTTCCTTTTTCAATATGAACAATCCTAATCACGTGGACCATCGCCGTCAGGGTCTGCAAGAATTCCTGGAAAAGTGAGTACAGCCTATCCAGAGGTGCTGGAATTTTTACGAGGTCATCAGTTTCGGGTTTAAAATAACTCATCTCTGGTACTTGAGAGCCACCGTGTGGTCATCTGTACATGCTACACGTTTAGTTATATTTTTTTACTTGCACTGTCATCATTCATACACGTGACTTCAGCTGTATGGGTTATAAAGAGACTTCAGCTGGGGCTTTTCCACTGTTTCATTGCACTGATTATAAATAATAGGCTTAGATTTAAATCACTTTGCAATTGCATGCTAAGTTTGGATGATCTTTCACTGTGATGTCTTATTTCTAGCTTTCAATAAGGAGCTGTATATTCTTGTACAAAGCTCCCCTCTTTATGTTCATGGAAAATCATTGTCTTTGTGGGCTAAGCCCCTGTGAGCCTGGGAAAATTCTCTAGTGAAATCTCCTAACACAGAGCTTTCCTATAATGCAAATTACTTTGTTTACCACTCCCACTAGCATAAGCAAGCTCTAGCAGCTGTGACCATTTCCAGTGTAGCTGCAATCTGTATAAAATCATTCATCAGGTTTAGCTAGACCCTGACCTGCATTACAAGACAGTAGTGTATGAGTTTCAGTACTGCATCCCTCAGTCCCACTGTTGTGACTACTTCACCTTGTGCAGTGGCTGAGCCCCTGTTGGTGTAATTTTCTGCTTTTTCTCTGCTATTCTTGTCATGGGACTGCTGGTGTGAGAGCAGGCTGCTCACAGCTGCTGGAGCAGGAGCTGTGTGTGCCTCTGCCAGCTGCCTTTAGCTGCTGCTCGGGGTAAGGGCATGGTGAAACACTGCAAGCAGAGACTATTCATCTTCTTTCCAGTCAGTGTATTATAAGCCTTCCTAACAGACAACAAATCATTGGTCCCAGGGTATATTTGTTAGGCTTAGCAGCTGAAGGCAGGGACAGCTAACTGCTGCAGGAATAATATTCTGCATGCAGTTATATAGGATCTATGGCCAAAAGGTCAGCCAATAAATACTGGCTGAAGGCATGCGAGACAGGGAAGAGAAAGCAGAGAAGGATTAGAGGGTATTTTTACACCTCAGGAAAGAAAAGCAGTGAAATGGAAGGGCTGTGCTCCTGGAAGCATGTCAGTGATAATATGAAGAGTGTAGTAGCTCAGGTTCCTGGGTCTCAGCAGTTCTGTCTTAACTGTGCCCCATGGAGTAGTGCATATCTAAAAACACTCTCATTTTAAAATGGCAGAGAGGCCAGTCTGATAACAAGGTATATCGGCATCAGAAATGTTTACAACTGCAGTCTGCTCTTCAAAACGCAAATCAGAGAGGTAGATTTTCTTCAAAGACATCCTCATGCTCCAATTATGTGGATGGCTGTAGCTTTAATGAGTACTGACAGCAAAAAATGACAGCATGTGGAGCATTTTACCATGCTGCTTTAAGTCCAGGAGTGGGAAAAGAGGCAACTCAATTGTAAGATAGGGATTTAAATGTTTGAACTTGACTGCAAGGAACTCTCAGCCCTGGAAGGAATTTTCAGAGGTTGTGTTGGGATGCACTAGGCTGGCACCTTATGTGCTGTACCATTGCCCTCTGCTGGCTGGCCCTGCTGTGCTGCTGCTCACAGAAGGCATCTTCCTATTGGCTCAGCTGCCATGATGCTTTCCCTCCCAACCCCCCCATTTTATGACTCTGAACCAAAGGTTGTGATTATTTTTCTGAAATTGAATTTGTGGAACTCCCTAACGAGAGTTAGTATAAAACATATATACATACCTATGTATAATACATAGGTATAGTATACATATGTATGTACACTGAATATAAGTATGGTCTATATGTATATATGTACAATATATATATGCTACATAGATACTGTGTATAATATACACACTTTACTGAAGCTCTGGGTCTGGATGCTGGATGTTCTGTGGAGTGGCAATACCAGCTGAAGCAGGACCTTTCTGATACATTAGAAAGGGAAGGCCCTAACCCAAAACTGCTAAGCTGAGAGCTCCATTCACGTCTGCAGTGACAGCAGCCGCTGTGCTCAAGCTCACAGTCCTACTGGTGTTTCTTTGTGGCAGTGGGAAGAAATGGGGAGAGATTTGCAGGTGACATTTTTAAATGCCTGCCTGTGATGCAGGAATCCCAGGTGTTATCAGGATCCAGGACATCTCTGAAGAGGGGGTTTAGATCTTTCAGAGTCTTGGTTTGTGCCCTGTGCTGTGTGACCAGATTTCTGTAGTGCCTGCCTGTGCAGGAGCCACGTGCCTGAGGAGCCAGGATTGAGCAGCTGGGGGCTCTCTAGTACTCAGCTTCTGGCCTGGGAACACTTCCATATTGCCTATATGTGGATGGCTACAGAGTTCTGTTGTCTTTCCTCACTTCCCACTCCAGGGTGAGTTAGCACAGGGCACAGTGTTGTGTACTTAGAGCCTTTGTGAAGCCTGTCCGTGCTGAGCACAGTAGCGTAAGAATTAGGCCAACAGCTGGGAAGTTAAGCACTAGACTTTGGTGAAATCTCGGAACAGGTGTCCCATTTTGATTTGGTTTTACTGCACAAATGCAGGAGTAAGATCTACTTGTCTTACAGGTTATTATCTCTGAGTGATGAAGAGCTGTAAAGCTCACTTCTTGTCTGGGCATAATTTAATATTTCAAGAGGCCATTTGCATTAACGGAAGTCAGCTAGCCCTTTTCAATTATGAATTTCTTTGTAAGAATAAGGAAAATTATGTGGTTTTTCTGCTAAGTATCCTTGTCCTTTGAGGATGACTGTAAATTAACAGGAAAAGTTTATTCTTAAACTAGAAGTCAAAATTAAAATATTATATTATAATTTTAGCTTCTGTAAGATCGTCTTTGCTTTCTTCCCTTTGTAGCTGTGCAGGTCTAACTTTGGGATTTAGATTACCCTCATAAGATCAATTGGGTTTGCTCATGGGAAAACTAATTAACAAAGCCATTTTGAATGAAGTTTTTTAACTGAATGTAGTCGGATCCCAAAAATTTTGTGATTTAGGGAGAAGGATTACTCTTCAATTACTTTTCAGACATGCAGTTTATGATGGGGTGGAGGACACTGAGAGTTTTGAGAAAGAAAATGCTTGGATCCACAGGGAACAGAGGGCATCCACAGTATCACTGCTCCAGAGGGCCATGCATCGGGCTTGCTCGATGCTGGAGTGAGGAAGCCACCCAAAATTCATCTGCCTAAGGCAGAGCCATTTTCTGAAGGTGTCTGGTTTTTTGCCCTTTTCCTCCCACCTCCTTGTCTTTTCCACTGCAGTCCCACAAGCTGCAGCTGGTGCAGAGGGTCAGAGGTTTCTTCTGGAGGTGTCTCCACTAGGTGCTGTCTCAGGGATGTGGAGAGCAGGAGACTGGCTCCAAAAGGGATGGATGCCAGCTTTCCCCTGCCAGGAGCATTGGTGGTTGTGGGGCAGGTGGAACCACCGTGGGCAAGTTGCCTCTCTCCAGTGGAACCTTGCTGCTGTTTCCTATCTGGTGAGGGAATAATGTGTAGCAGGCACATGTGGCTTAATCTTCTCCTAACCGCACGCATTATCACATACCCAACAGTTGCTTCACAGTTGGTTGATATCAGTAACATTTCCTCCCTTATAAAAAGTGAAGGAGGAAACACAGTCAGCTTTTTAAAAGAGGAAACTGGGGCTTTGTTTGGTGTGGGCTGGGGCTGAGGGGCTGGATGCTCAGTAGAGGGCACCACAGCACAGGCTGTCATCCCCTGCCTCTAAGCTCCTTGGGTTTTTCCCTTGCTCTCGTGAGCTGATGTAAATGGGCAGAGTAAATTTGTCGAAAACAAAATCGGAGTGTTAACCTTCCACACACATTCAAGTGTGCATCTGTCATTGTATTAGGTTACAGTAGATACAGGAAATCTTTAGTTAGGATTAAGTTGTACTGTTCAGCCATATGTTGTTTTTCTCCAGCAGAACAGTGTATAATATACCTAATAAAATCATGTTGAAGAAAACCAGATTTTGGACCTTGTCCAAATAAGAAAAAACCACGTTTTTTCTTTTGTAAATATTTTTGCCATAACACAGGAAAAGAGAAATATTCCTCATATAGTATCCAGCATTTCCTCAAAAATGACATTATTTTTTCTGCTTGTGATGTTTTTCAGTCTTGCTTCTTTAAAGGTCTAGATATCACGAGCATTTACTGAAACCTTACAAACAAAGATTCACATGGCTGTGAATAAAAAATTATTTTATTATCTCTAATTCTAATGTAGAGCCTTATCCTGCAGCCCCCTTAATCACGTAAGTAGTCATTATGCATGTGAGCAGTCTGGCCAAGAGGAGTGAAATCTCTGACAAGTAATGACTACTGATGGGATCAAGACTTGCAGGGTTTAGCCTTTCGTCCTTCTCGCAGGCGTGCATAGAAGGTCTGTTGTTCTCTTCAATCTGCTCAGTCAGTTTATAGGAATTATTACCGTGAGCCGTGACTCCTCCAGTAGCGCCACGGCAGCAAGGGCTGATTTACATCCCGTGAGCACAGCCCTGCCTGGCACTGGCTGCAGTGAAAGTGTTGAAGCAGCACCGGGAGCGCGACCGCTCGCGTCGAGACTGCGCACGCGTCCAGCCTCCGCAGAGACACCCGAGCATTAATGTTGAGACACTCCTCCCTTCCTCTTCCCCTGTCAATTTGTTAGGTGGTGGTTTGTAATTTTCATTTTTTAAGTCCTTGAAGCCAAGTCTGCTTTTTGAATGTACAGCCCTCCATTCAGTGAGCCCCCAGGATAGCAAAAGCCTCATAGAGCAACTGCTGTACCAGCACTTAATACTACTGGTACCATCTGGTGACAAATGTATGGGTATTCCCTTGAAGAAAAAGTGTTATGCTTTCCTGTTCAAAATACTCACGGCTACTGCAGAATTTATTTTTCATTTTGATTGCTTGAAGCATGCAATTAAAAAGCAGTCTAACCTGTCAGTTCAGAGGGGGTAGGAAAAGCAGCAGTTATTTTTTAATTAAAACAGAAATTCTTCAATGCTACAAGCAGGTAAAAGGTGTTTGCATATCTGCTTTCAGGATGGTTTTAAATGACTTGCAAAATGCATTGAGTGTTTTGTCTCAATATGAACACATAGTGAACACACACATATATGAGTATATGAGTGTGGGTGAGATTAGCTTTATGAACATCTTTCCATCTCTGCAACCTTGGTTTCTCTTCACTCCTTTCGCCTCCAGATGGCACTATGAAGCAGAAAAGAAAATTACTGTGAAATAATGAGTCCAATGTAAAGTAAAATTGGAAATTGAATTATAGCTGCAGAAAAAGGACAGTAGCCTTGAGGTCCTGATCAGTCTGTACTCTTATCACTTTTGTTTGCTGTTCCATGTGTTAGGTTACTGCCAAGTTAATAACAGTGCTTTAGCAGTTCAAGGCTTAGCAGAATTGTACTGGACATGAAATAAAGCTAAAATGAATTTGTGTCCAATATCATTGACATTAGTGCTCATTACTTCTCTGGTGTAATGCCTCAAACCATCTAAAATCAATTTTAAAGATTACCCGTTATTTTATAAAGAAAATAAAATACATTTCAAACAGCAACAGAGCTGTAAGTGTAGTGTAATCTCATGAACAGTTAGTTACTCGTGTTTTCACTGGTTGGCAGGAAACTTTTGAAGGTACAGCAAGAGGAAAATCTGTGAAACTAAATGCCATTCACAGAATTTAATGACTTGGCTTTTTGCTGTGTTACTTGGCATTAGACACGCAAATGTTAGAATTGCAGAAATGTGCATCCCCTCACTGTGCCTGGGAAAAACAGTAACTGTAGTTATTCTACATGAAACTCCAGCACATTATTTTTCTTTTGTTTTCCTTCTTTTGCTTTTTCTTTTTAAGAGAAGTAGAATTAGTATATTTACTCTCCCGATTGCATAAACTGTAAAAGTGGATTTATTGTTCAGAATGATACCTCTACTTTTTGTTTGTCTTTGTTTGGAATGTGGGTTTATCAAGAGTCAAGGCTGAAATCCTCTTTTAGTGGCTGCTGAATGTTGGCTTTTCAAACTGTAATCATGAAGCTGTTGCTGTCAAGGTGTGTAGACCTGTAAATTCTGTTTGGAATAATTTTTACACAGCCTTTGCTGGATTTTAGACTACAAAGAAGTTTTTCTTTCTATTAATACACTACACACATTGATTTTACAGATATCTATTTGCTATTAAAATTGCAAGAATTCGCATTGGATTTAAAAGGCTTTCTCTATGTATGAAAATGTGCTTAATTTGAACTTCAGCAAAATCTGATCTTTCTGAGACTCAGTTTCACTCACACCTGGTAGCTCATTAGGGTCTAATGTTGGAGACATTTCTTCATTGGAAGGAAGGTGTCAGAGTTGGAGTTGTTTGGTTGAGAGTGTGTGTTCACCTAGGCAAGTGAAATGTGCATGCACATGAGTATCTCATGGTTTCATGTAGACACTTCTTACTACTTATTTTGACAGATTTTTATGGGCTTGAATGAAGCCAGAAATCCTCTTGTGTGTTTATTAAATGTTATTGTAATGTTGGCTGCTTTAGAGAACGGTTTTCAGAATGTATTTGTGTTTAAAACGTTACAGTCCAAACACACCATTAATCTTATTCAAGAGAAGGAACTAATCAGTTACACTTTTCATTTTAGTCAGAGTACCTTTAAAATGCAATATTTCTTTCTGCTCATACTAGTTCTTACATTAATGTCATCTCTTGTTTCCTGTTGCACAGCAATTACTTTTTTTGGTAAAAACTGTAGCCTAAACGGGTATAAATGGGTAAATACTGACTCTGAGTAGCTTTGAGTTGTTTAAAGATATTTTAATAATTTTCTGTGGAGCATTCTTTGGCGTGGTCATAGCCTCTGATGTCTGTATTACATGAGTAAAACAACACACACACATTGAAGAAGTTTCTTGTTAATCATTCTAGGATTTGTATAGTAAAGAATTCCTTTCAAGAAATGTAGAAGAAAAGTTGCGTATCTTTTTTTAAAAAATAGTGATGATGATCCTCAATTCTCAGTCCTTGAAATAGTCTCTCTACAACTTTCTGTGTTGTTACTGGAATGTACTGTATTATGTTTAATGTCATGTGTTTTAAGTAAATACTTAATACTGTGCTAAATGTATTTGGAGACTTAATTTAAAATATATATGAACCAAATTCTAAAACCGATTTTTGAAAATAATAGCTGGAATTAAATTAAATTTAAAGAGTCCCTGAAAACTATCTGCATGTAAATTAAAACCAGCATTCAGTATTAGTATTTTCATTCTAGCTTAAATGTATGCATATTTGTAACAGCATAAATAATTCTGGCTAGTGTTGGCTCACTTGTTGGTAGTCCTGATGTTGCATGTGTATGAAGTCTGTTCTGCCTTTGCACTGTCTCTCTACAGACTTTACTCCACCAAACAAATTGGTGACTTGTAATTTTTATAAAAGTTTGACTATTAATAAAAAAAGAGAGACCAAATTTTTTGTGAGAGTATATGCCTCCAACTGCCTAAAAAATCATTAATTGATCCATGTGGTAATAGCAGATGGTTAAATGGAAGAAATGTCCTTGAAGTTATTCTAATAGCAGATGTGCCTAACTATTAGCTTCATGTTTTTACTCACCTAAAATTCCAAATAATGTAATAAGAAAGTAACATGCACCTAATCATTTTAATATGTTCACTGCCTTCTGTTACTGATTTAGGATTAATCTGAAAACTTTAAAAGCAGGACATCATTTAGAATTTGTTCTGGGAAAACACTTTATGTGTGTGTGTGTGTGTGTGTGTGTGTGTGTGTGTGTGTGTGCGCGCACACGCACAGGTTATCTGTAAACATTTGCTTTTTTGCCTTTTCCAGGATCCTACAAGATGCATTGTTGCTCTCAGATAGCAGGCTTCACCTCTTCTTACAGACTCAGCTAAGCCCAGAAGACATGGAGGCCTGTGTGTCTGGGCAGACCAAATACTCTGTTGCTGATGCGATTCACAGTTTCGCCTCTCTGAACAGACGTTTTCCTGTAGAAGATGAAGAGAGAAAAAAAGGAAAAAACGATGCAGACTCTGATTCAGAGAGGTGAATTCTGTATATCCTTACTTTCTGAGATTATATATCCATACATACACACGCACATGCTTCACTTTTTTGTTGATGTAATACTAAGATAATGAAAAAATTAATTGACTGAGATTTTATTGAGCTGTGACAGCTCATCATAGAAGTCTTCACACACACCTCCACACTGAATTAATGAATGCAGTAGAAATTCAATTATCTGCATTCTGATTATGTGAATTTCATTTAGTCAGACTTGAATTATTCGCGTTTAAATTATCTTGCTAAAAAAATATCCAACTGCACTCCAAATGGCTAATTAAAAGTCCAAATTTCCTGTCTCTCTTTGTGACTGGAGATAATTAAAGTTCTCCTCTGTTACTCAGGCTTTGAGTGTGTTGTGAAAACCAATTTCCTCCTTTTATTTTTTTTTTTTCTCCCCCCCTCTCCCCTTTTCTGCAGTTCATCCTCCGGGCTCGGACCTAGTGATGACAGCATTTCATGTGGATGTAAAGCAAGCCCAGCTTCTGAAGAATCATGAAAAATCATTCCTATATTGCTACCTTAAGGACAGCACAGAGCAGTTTCTGCTTTGTTTACTGGTTATGTGTAACACACAAACAGGGCTGTCTGGTAATGTGTACCTAAATGACCCATTGTTAATGCAACCACATGTCCTTAAAAATACTCAAAACAGACCTCAACACTATCCTTTTGGTGATTTTATTTTTTTTTAAATGTATCATGGTGCAGGTCTACATGCTACCTATTTATGTTTTTGTGACTGTTAAAATCTCAGTATTGGGTAAGTCGTGCTCTTCTGACATACGTGGCAGTTAAAATAATTCCCTCAGTGAGTGCATGTCTCAGATTTGAAAAATAAAGATAACTTAATTCCTCATCTTAAAAGTTGGTATATCATATCAAACATATTCAAAGCATCTTTTAGTAATTTGCATCAGAGAAGTTTCATCTTTAGAAGTCATTTGACATTGGTGATGAAATTACACACCCCACCAAGGTACTCACTTTTTAAAGTAGCTCAGCAACATCAGCAAAACAACATTCGTACAAACGAAATGCTGCTGACAATTTGAGATATAAATACATCTTCCTCTGGTCCTTCTCTAATGTTTATGGAAAGACTGGTTTTATCATGCGTAAGTACTGAAGGCAAAAATTCTTGAGCATGGTTGCTTAGAAGTTTAGAAATATAAATAAAAATTACATCATTTCTAGGCTTGCTGGAGATTCTCAGCTCCCAGTGAAAATCCTGGATGAGGTCCATCGAAACCAATGGCTGAATTTTGCACTGACCTCACTCTCTAGGGCCAGGATTTCACCCAATATGTTTAATTTAGGCATCTATATTTGAAGGTACTGGTAGAGGTGTTTTAGTTCAGCAGCTGAAATGGGGAGTATCTCCCTCTGTGAGATGATGATAATCATAGAGCTGTAACACCCTGCATGGATGTGGCCCTCTCCACTCTGTGAGTAACAGGAGCTGCTCATTTCATTGTGGCAGTAGTTACCACGCTGGAATATTGACTTTTTCACAAACAAAAGGCAGGCTTGAACACAACTTCTTAACCACCAACACTTATTTTGATTAAACGTCAGTTTTGCTCTTTATTGTTCACAGCAGCTGCGCAGTGTCTTGTCTCAGATTCTGTCAAAGGAATATGTTTCACTGTGGTGTTGTATTTATATTTGACATTTAACTGCTATTAAAAAGAGCTAGGGGGTCTGATCACCCTAGCAAAGCTCCCATTAACTTCAGTGCAGTAGTTACCAGTCTAGAAATGGATATAAATACATGCGCTTTTTTTAAAAGTTTTTTTTCTTTCCTTTTTTTAAGGAAATCTGTGATTACTTTCAAAGAAGGAGCATTTTAAACCTGTGAATTACAGAAACAATAGAATATTGAATAGCCAGCTAGTAAGGGGTAGCATAAACATGTGTGGGCATGCTTTTTAAAAGCATCCAGCTGGGAATCTGTGTAATTTTAGAAACAGGTTTTAATAGCCTGAGAATAAAGTATCTTAGGTAACTACTTTAAGCCACTGTATTTTGTTGATGGTAGCACTTTGTAAGATAAGTATCCGTGTTTCTTTCTGCTTAGTCTCACTGAATTGCACAAATGTATTTATTCACCATCTCAGCTTGAATGTGAGTTAGCAGCAATGCTATTTTTAATGTAAAAGTGGTAACGTTTAAATAAAGCAACAAGTTATCACTAAAAGTAGCTTAAAAATAGCTGTTACTGCCAGAGATTTAAATTACTTGGGGTTTTTTTCTGTATTTTTTAATATGGCACATTACAAAAAAATTGTTTAGCAAATTTATTGAAAAAGTGGGAAGGATTTAAAAACAAAAACTGGAATAATGTTGAGAAGGATATTACCATTTTTATTTAAGACAATACAGGTTTTTCTTTTGTTTTTAAAGATTGAGTTAGACTCTTGAAGCACTTTACAGTTCTGGCTTACTAACATATTCTCAGTACCTACAAAAATAACAGAAACACAAGGTTTGGAGAGCCTTTGTGGCTGATTTTATTTTTTATTTTGCAGAGCTTATGAGTATGCCAGTATGAGTATTCCAAATGAAGATGTTTCTGAAATAAATATTTGTTTTCTAATAGCTCTGTTGTTATTCTCGTATTTTCTTCATCATTCTGTTTAAAAAATTTAAGACTACTATAATTTCTTCTCAGCTTTGACAGAAATTTGTTCAAATATTTATCTTTTGAATGTTTGTATAGCTGGTGTTACTGGAATTTTTCTTAGCAATGGGAGAGGGGAAGTACTCCATGCTCTAGTATGTCTCCATGTATCAGCTGTATATAATCACATATAAAGGCTTTAAGGTGTTTTGTTTCATTCAAACATTAAATGTAACTTTTACAAATGTAAATGTTAAAAAATAATGTCTTCTGTTACTTTAATGATTTGGTAATTTTTCCACACAATGACATACATTTTGATCAGTTGATCACTGGTATTTTGATTCTCATTTTTTTAGTTTTGAATAATGCTGACATTTTCTGCTAGCTTTTTTATTTTTTTTAAAGCAGAATAATACCTAATTTATAAATTAGAAGTAGGAATAAGATTACATTATGTCTAATTGCAATAATTCTGCATTCAAAAGCTTCTCTTCATCTTTTGCTTATAGCTTTACATCCTTATTTTTATGATGATTTCTTAAAAGCATTTAAGTAATTGAATAAAACAAGTTACTACTTTCTAGCTCATGTTTAAACCTGACAGTGAGGTTTCCTTTATTTCAGTATCAATATCCTAATCACTTTTGTGACTTACCATGTGTAATTTTCAGTTATATGTATACATATATATATATAGTATATGTGTGTAGATATATATACATACTTGTGTACACACACACACTCTGTTGTGTTTGTGTTTACATTTTCTACAAGAATAGTAGCAAAGAAACTCCACAAAGATGGTGTGTTAGGAGTGAAAATTGTTTGTGTAGCAATGTATTTCTGTAAGCACTGAGGGAAATTTATACTCTAAATCCCACACTGTAGAACGGTGCCAACTTGGCTGTCCACATCTTTTTTTTTTTTTTTTTTTTTTTTTTTTTTTTTTTTTTTTTTTTTGACAGGTGACATACTGAATTTGTTTTCCAGATGAATATTTAAATTTTCTATAACTACTATGAATTATTAAAACAAAAAATGTTTGGGACTTGCTCTGTTATACACGGTATGGATAAGAAGAATAAACCTTGTACCATCCTGTGTTGTTTCCCTATAATTGCAGGACTAGGCTCAGGTTTAAGGACCGGGGGCTTTACTTTTCTTCCCTAGCTTTCACAAGGTGGCAAAAATGTAAATAACAATTTCCAGTCTCAGGCTGATTCTTTTCACGAGTGGCCTAAACCCTTTAGGAAATTATTGCACAATTATTCTCTGCTTCGGTGTCAAAAATGCGCCGTAAGGGGTTAAGTCGCTTCTTTGCCTTCTGGAACAAAACCTCCTTAGAAATTAATTCAGGTGGCCTTGTGAAACAAATGGAGCTGCGGCCGTCGGGCTCGGTTTCGGCTTGCGGGGAGCCCGGGGATGCTCCGCGGGTGCGGTGCGGGTGCTCCCGCCGGTCCGAGCGGGAGGGCTCAAAAAAGGGGGAGAGGGGAAAAAGGAACAAAACACCCAGCGGGAGGAAAACAGGGAAAAGCACGGCAGCATCCCAGATCGCGCTCCCCGCTGCGCCCCGGCCCGGCCCTAACTCGCGCCCTGCCCTGCCCGGGGCCGCGGCGCGGAGCGGGGCGATGCCTTACCTGGGGCCGCCGCGCTCTCCGCCCCGCTCCGCCCCGCGCCCGCTACTCGGGGAGCGGGGCCGCCCAGCCGACCTCCGGTAACTCCTGGCAACAGCAGCAACAGCCATGGCAACGGCGGCGGGGGAGCCGGGGCGGGGGCGGCGGCCCGCGCTGCAGCAGCGCTCCCTACCTCCCTCCCTCCCTCCCCGCTCCCTCCCTCCCTCCCTCCCCGCCCGGTCCGTGCCGCCCCGCGGGAGGAGGGGCCGCGCCCGGCCCGCTCCGCGCCGCCGCCGCCGCCGGGGGGCGCTGTGCGCCAGCGGGAGCGCCGCCGCGCGGGGCGGGGCCGGGGCGGAGCGGGCGCGGCCCCGCGCCGGGAGCGCGCTGCGCGGGCGCGGCTCTCCGCGGGGGCGGCCCCGCGTTTTTGGGGTGAATTCTGGGTTTTCCTGCTCCGCGCAGCGACTCCCCCCGTCCCTGAGCGCCTCCCGCAGCCGCACAGCTCCTCAGCCGGGCGGAACGGGGATGGGCGCGGGGGCGTAGCGGGGCTGCACCTGCCGCCCCACACACACCCCAGGGCTCCGCCGTATTTCGGAAGCACGCGTTACTATTTACTAATTAATTCCTTTATGTTTTAATACAAAAGCAGTTAGGCCCATTGCAGAGCCCAGGAATGACATTTGCCGGCCTCGGTGGCAGGCGGGCTGCTCTTAAATGGAGGAGGCCTTTCTGCGGAACAGCAAGAGGCAAAAGGCCTTGTGTCACCCCGTTATGTAAGACACAATCTCGCCTGAAAATGCACAATGAATCGGGAAGGATTTATGTAATTAATTGACCAGTCTTAACCTGTTATCGTGATGTAAGGAATTTGGAACTCATTAATTTGGGCCCTGACAGATTTCATATTAGAGCTGGCAAATATGGATTGAGCCTCTTATTCTTGTAGCAGCTGGAATTTCCATGACAGTGAGGATTAGTGAAGAAGACCTATTGCTCAAGTCAAACTGCCTCTTTTGTAATCAGCAGCCCTGCTCTGCATTAAAGGGGTAATGGGAAAGGGGAAAAAAAATACAGAGAGAGAAAAAAAAAGGAGAAATGTATTCATGGATGGAGCAAAGCAAGGGAGGGAGAAGAGGGATGTATCCTGGACAGCACAGGCATCAGAGTGGGGTTTTCCCAGCTCCGTGGCAATGAAAATGCCACAAAGGCAGCCCTGGGGTGATGGGAAGTGCCTGGAGCACAGGTTTGTGCCGTCACCATGGGCCTTGCTGCCCCTTGGCCAAGCTTCAGATGAATCCTCCAAGCAGCCACTGAGCGCCTGGGGCCGCAGTGTCAGAGGGTCTGGGCTGCCAAGAGCTGGAGGGACTTAGGAACAGGAGGGTTTGGGTCATCATCCTGGAGAAGGCAGGACTGGGAGGTAGCTGTCTTTCAGCCTGGACTGTGACATACCCTCACAAGGAAGAGGATGCTCAGGGGCGTAAGAACTAGATCCAAGGACGAGGACAGGCCTCCATGCAGCCATGGCAAGGGTGACTGCACATGATATGCCTCAAATTCCCCAGTACAAAGACAAGAAAGAGCTAGAAAAATCCCTTTGTTTGCTGCTCTGCGACAGCCTCTCAGTTCAGTTTTTCACAGTGCCTTGGTGGGGAGTGCACTCATCCTGTTATCATTTCTTGGCACTGATGTGGTAGTAATAACATTGAGTGCAGTCTGTATGGAAACAGTCTAGGAGCTTTTCTTTCCTGGCAACCTGTTAATGACTGCCCTGGTAGTGAATACATACAGTTGTTAGCAGTGACATTAAAAGGTTTTCATGAGTCCTCATCATATTTCTACATGCTAAGTGTTTACCTACTCTTGTGATAAATGCCATGCAGAAATGGAGGAGTGTTTTTCCTTTTCTCACTTTTTCCTTGCTTTATGCCATTTGGCAGTTGAACATTTCCCCTTCACAATTGCTAAAACCCACCATTTGCTGCTGTCAGAAGGGAAAAGTCATAAAACAGAGGTATGGACAGTAAAACCACAATTGTTTGCAAAGACTGTAAAGTCAAATGCAGATTAGAAATAAAACATAGCTAATAAGACATATGTGGCTTTTATCCTCTGGCCATCTTTGACCATATGCATATTGGCCTTGATGTCCATTAATGTGTAGGGATAATTAATGAAGCCTGACACTAAAATGTCTTCAGTCCTAAATTTAGGCCAATAATCTGGATCATAGCTTTGATCTTCTTAATGTCAAAAAAAAAAAAATAAAAATCAGACCAATAGATTGCAATTGGATTGTTTTCCTTCAAAGAATATATTTTGTCTTACTGTCTTCTGATACACTGAACAATCTTCACACATGTCACCTATCTCATATTTTCCCAAAGGTAGGGAATAATTTATTGTTTATTGTCTCACTTAGTTTATCTTTGCTTTTCTGATGATTAGGAGCAGCAAACCACCCAGCTATAGGTTTTGTCCAAATGTTGCTCTTGTTAAAATGTTGATCAGGCACATCTCATTTCCATGTTAAATGTGCCAGCATATGTCTGAGTTAAGAATTATTTCAAACAGCAATAAAAAACATTTTGAAGTTTAAATGGATACTGTGATTACAAGTATTTGCACGTTCTCTGGTTTCTTCCCATGGTTACATTTAAAATATGCGTGAGTGGTAGAACTTTCCTGTGATTCCCATGATTTTGAGTGCTTGCAAAATTACAAAATTACTTCTAGTGTCTGCTCCTCTGGTTTGTTTTTTTTTTTTTTTTTTTTTTGGCTTGTAGGTAAGAAAACAATCATCAAATGAGATTAATATTTTGTCAGATTCTTACTGAATCTACACTATTTTTATTCTTTGATGGTTAATCAGAAAGCAAGGAAAAAAATTCTACAGAAAATAGCCCCACAGTTAAGCCTTCTGAACAAAAATATGTTTGTTTCAGCTATTTAGTTATTTAGAACAATGCTAGAGGACTGGGTTTGTTTTTGTGCAAATGGTAAATGTAAATTTCACAGTAAAAGTAGTTAAGACATATCAAGCACTGATTCAGTTGAAGTCAATTGTAAAAACTTTGTGCTGTTTTTGTGGGGGTTTAAAAATTCTTTTTTCTGAATGACACTGAGATTAAAAATTACATTCTTGTTGGAACCAATATGTGGCCTTTTTAGAATGTGCTGTAGCAAAATTTTCCTGAAAACAGGAAAATGTTTGCTTTGAAATAGGGAACATCTTAAAACAGTCATTTTAAAATACAGTGGTTTTTGTTTGTTTGTTTCTGAAAGACTATACATAGATGAACTTCTGGATTTATTTCCTGAGTTTGGTGTACTTATGTTAAGTTATGAGTCTTCATAGGCTTATGGAATGGGTTGGGTTGGAAGGGACATTAAAGTTCCAAACCACTTGCCATGGGTAGGGACACCTCCCACTAGACCAGGTTGCTCAAAGCCCCTTCCAACCTGGCCTTGAAAACTCCCACAGATGAGTTGTCAACAACTTCTCTGGGCAACCTGTTCCAGTGTTTCACCAACCTAACAGTAAAGAATATCTTCCTAATACCTAATTTTAACCCACCCTCTTTCAGTTTAAAGCCATTTCCTTTTCTTGTGGGATCAATAATAGTGATGATAAAGTGGACTACAAAGTCTATTCTTTCCTTTTTCATGTTCATGCTTTCAAAATGCCATATATTTCCAGTTTCTAAGACCTCTCATAAGTTCTTATTTCCTGTTATTTCACAGTTAATGAAAACAGTTTCAAAAGAACAGTATCTCCTTGTGCTTCAGAAAGGGAGTACTTATGATTTTTCTGAAGTCACTCCTCTGAGCCAAGTGTCAGAAATCTTGTTTCTGTTTTATTTCCTATATAAGCAATGCATTCCTGAAAGTTTTCTGCAAGAAAAAGGCAGTCAGCAAACATAGGTGGCCAAGCCTCTTAATAGCCTGGGTCAGATGAGGTTGTTAAAAAACCTGAAAATGCAGTCCTGAGTTATTCATAACACTCTTCACTTATGCCTGGAGGAGGTATTTTAGCAGCTCATTCTTTGACCTATGCATTTCTGGACACATGATTATTTTTTGGAGTTGGTTGGTTTTTGATAAATTTTGGGCTTGTGTTTTTATCCCTGTGTGTGGATAAGAACAGCCAGTGTAGGCTGAGAGCTGGGCAGGTCTCCTAGGAGAGAGGCACCACCCTATTCCTGTCTTGCTCTTGCAGTCTACTTTCAGCATTTGCTGGTGGCCCCCATCTAAGAGCAGATTCAGAGTCCCAGGACCTGCTGGTTTGACCCAGTTCTTACTTTTCTTGAAGGCAATGGCTGTCAGGCAGTAACGTAGAACTTGGTCTGGACCCAGCACTCATCCCATGAGATTGGGCTTTAATTGGAATCCTCAGTGTGGGACAGGAGGCACTAAAAGTGTGGGGAGAGCTTTTCTTAGAAGCTAATACTGACCTAGGGTGTTTGGTTCCTAGACAATCTTACTCTGATTCACCCCCTGAAGAAGCACATCTCTCCCCTGATGTGTGAGAGCCATGGGAGACCTGATCCTAGGACAGAAAAGTAATCCTATGAATCTCCATCTTGGGACATGCTCGTAGCCCCAAGAAATAACTTTGTTGGAAGAGTAACCTCGTTATGTAAGATAGCTTCTTAATTTTTGGCAAGAAATGCCTTCTAAGTGCTGTTTATATGAATCTTCTCTTTTATTATTATTTCCTGTTCTCTGAAAGGCTCAAGACTCTTGTTGCTTCTAAAGATATGAGGCATTGGGAGAGGAGGTGGGATATGAGTGTCTGTCCATAAAAATGCTGCCAATTTGGTCACACACAAAAAGAAGTCTGAAAGTAAGTTTGGCTTCTGGGTGGTTTGAGTTTTGCTGGGAAATCAACATCCACCTTGGCAGCAGAGTCCACACATCATGGGCTGGATATAGGAAGTTAATAATTTGTCTGTGTTTATGATAAAGCTTTCCTGTCCAGAGTCTCAGAGTCTTTTGTGATGAGGAATTAATTTAGCCTTACAATAAACAGGATCTATTTTTTTACAGCTGAGGAAACTGAGGAACAGTGAGTTGACCACAATGATGTACAGGGCATCTCTCTCAGATGAGGGTGGAACAGTGTTCCTCCTGCTGCTGGGCTCCGCTGCATTACCTGCTGGGAGAGCAGAGGGGTCCCAGTTTTTGAGGTTTGACTCGAAACACCAGAAAGGGATTTGCTTTTTGCTTCCCAGCACCATGCACTCTGGTACCTGGAAACCAAACTCCCTCTGGCATCTACTGCATTTTTAAATTTTGGGCTAATTATCTTTTGGGTTGCGGCATTCGTAACAGAGATTGATGTCTATTTTGGAAAAAGAGAGTTACTTACTCTTCTCACTAATTAAAAAACCAGGAAGTGAGAAGAGAGATGTAATTAGGGTACCTTGTTTAGCTTGGTTAAATAAGCAGGACTGACAGGATTTTCTCTGAGGGACACTTGCAGAATGCTGTGGTCTTGTAGATACTCAATGGTGTTATTGTTGGAACTGGACTGAAGGAGGCAGAGCTGATGTTGACTAAAAAGTATAGGAAAGATTGATTTTGGCCAGATTTTTCAGTCTTTACTCATCCATCCATGACACTAGTTATTAAAACAATTTGGGACTGCTAGCATGAGTAAAGACCATTGATGTAAGTGAGCACTGCAAACTTCCTTTTCCAAAGTTGTGTTGCCTGTTCAGCTGATTTCAGCAGACCTCCTCTCCATATGAGTTTAATTTGCTGGTGGGATATATGACCTGGCCTTTCATAAGTAAAAACAATTCTCAAAAATTGACATAAAATGCAAGCACCATAGGTAAATATAATTTTCTAGATTACAATAACCCATTTATTTAAATCCAAGCAGAATATTTTAAGGTTCATATTTTGCTTTCTGACTAGATTTTTTTCTTGGGGTAGTGACAGAGACACTTCACCAGAAGGCTCTGCAAGCTTATCCTTAATTCTGTATTGTTTGTATAAAGTGAAGGTGACTTCTGAGCAGGAGATGAAAACTGTGCCAAGGACAGGGCATTGTGCTGTTCCTGGAGCTTGACTGGCTCTTCCCTCCCACTTTGTTCCTTACTAATCACAGTGGCTTCCTACAACACATTTATCAGGGCAGGCCACTGCCTGTAAATAAGAGAGTTTTTGTCCTTTCCAAAAGCCAGAAGTACGATGTTATCTTTCCTCTTTCCCACAGAAGAGAGCCATTAGGAAATTCCTTGGTTTAGTTTGTCCCTCCTTGTTCCTGGATGATGTTGGAGCCATTGTAAAAAGATGAGGCTTATGTTTCCTTCTGAAGATGGCCAACTCATTGATGCTTTGGATTGATGAGTTGAATGTTCCCTGATGCTTTGCATCCTGTAAGAAGAGTTTTCTGGGCTGCTTCAGGGCATAGGAGTCCAAAAGGAATTTTGCTGGATTGAGAACTGAGTACCTGGTATTTTTCTTAGAAGACAGGACCCAAATTTACCCGTGGGAACGACTCAAGAAGGAGAACTTAAAGATTTGCCTTTGTGAAGTGAATTGCTCTTCCTACAGAAGGTTCTTCTGGCAATTCTCAGTTTCTCTATCTGCCATAGCAGGGAGGACAGGAAGGGGCCCTTGGCTAAAGCTGTCCTGACCCAACAAGGGCTGTGGTTAGTGTCAGGGATGTCAGCAGCAGGAGAGTCACCTCTCTTGCTCGTTCCCTGTGTTTTAATGTGGTTTTGCCCTGCCTGAATCTCCCCCCAGAAAATGGTGCTTTGGAACCTGCTGAGATGATGTACAAGAGCTGAACCTTGCCACTTGAATGCATGATGGTTTGCAGCTCCCCTGATAGATCTGAGAAGTTCAAGCTTCCCTCTCAGTTATGCAGGTACTAATACTGTGCACATGCAGAAACTCTACAGACAGATAAAAGATTTTACTTCTTGTGACTTCTTGTGAGTCACAGATTAAAAACCAAACCATCCTCACTTACAGAAGTCATCCCCTGGGGTCAGAAGAACCATTTGTGTTAGTGAGAGAGGTGAGACCTCCCAAGATGTGCCAAAATCATCCTGAGATGAAATTGCTCCACTCTTCCCGGGAGGGCCCACAGCATCTTTCAGGGTCAGCTCCATAAATTGTGTGTTCTTCAGGGCAAGGACCTTGCCCTCCCATTTGTCTGGGAAGAATGTGTTCGGTGTGCCATACCACGAATAACAAATAACTGCTTTGGCTGCTGGCTGGGCTTGGGATTATGAGTCAGTTCTCCCTTCTGATTCATTTCTTTTTCTGAGATACCAGCAATGCTATTTTACTGGAGTATGTCAGTGCTGGTGTTAAGTCAACCCTGCTCTTCCCTTGCTCACGGTGAGGCAACTGTCATCTCCTGTCTGCAGCGTACTTCAGAGCACTGAGGAAGAATATTAATAAGATTTCCAAAAGGCTTGCTGCCACTTTGGGTGGAAAGGTTTCCTGCAAAGAATGTGCAGCAAAACTCCCAGGAGACAGACAGAGAAAACCCACTGAGAAGAGCTGGTGTCATCCAATTTCATTGTCTCTGTGTCACTGCAACACCCCTGTGACTCTAACACACTGCTCTGTGCTGCCCTAGCTTGTGCAGTTCAATGTAATTTCCTTGGTTGAACATCTTTATTTTAAAATTGTAACAAGGTATTAACTAGTTTCCCTATGCCCAACTGTTGGCTGTTTGCTGTTTAAATAACTGTCGCCTGTTCAGGTCAGCTAGATTTTTGCTTTTACCATTTGATTTTGCATTACATCAAACAAAAACCAAAAAAACAAAAAAACAAAAAAAACCAAACAAACAAAAAAAAAAAACCAAAAAAAACCCAAAAAAACAAAAAACAAACAAAAAAAAAACAAAACTAAAAAACAAAAAAAACAAAACAAAAAAAAAGACAAAAACAAAAAAAACCCAAAAAAAAAACCAAAAAAAAACCCAAAAAAACAACTTTGTATGTCATATTTCCATGCAGGTTAAGGGTTAGGATCTCACAAGTTCATATGACAAGGAAACCAGAAATACCCCTCATCAGTGAGTAACAAACACATGTAGCCTAGCAGTCAAGAAAAGGACATAGACATAGAGAAGCCAAATATTAGCTGATGAGGCCTGAGGTTTACTAGAAGTGTTTCTTCTGGGGGAGCTGGCAGAAGTTGGCTTTACTATGAAATTTCTAGGAGTGCCCTCTGAAAAGTAGTGGGCAGCCCTGTTGTGGTTTCTTAGCTGTCTCATGTGCTGCCATTGCACCTCAGCTGGTGCTGGGAGGTCCCGAGTGTGGTTTTCTGGTGGGACACTCTGTGGTCCCACTGCCCCTTGCCAGGGGACACCTTCCTCTCCAAGAGAGCTCCAGCAGGGTGCAGCTCTGCCAGAGGAACCTTGTCAGGGTGTGCCTGCAATCAGCAGTCAGGGGACAGGCTGCCTTTTCCAGGGCTGCTCCTGAGAACCCCCCTGGAATGCAATCTGGGCATCCTCAGTAAGTCTGTGGACATAAGCAGGGCTGCTTTCTAAATTAAGGGATAAAGTGCAAAGAAAGAAGGCTTTTAATGTAGGAAACCCCATAATGTTAGTCTTTGAAGAGCTCCCACTAGATGCTGGCAACCTCAAGCCAATCCAGCAGCTGCATTTGCAGGTCTTGACCTTTGTTATTTTTATCTCCTTTGGATTCAGGGAGACAACTCTGAAATGGAATCAGGAGTCTGAGCTGGCTCTGTATTTTAAAGCAGATGTTCATCAGCTTGACCAACAGATTGCCATACTTTGTATTGCACATTTATGCATCATGTAGATATGTTTATATAGTTGAACAAGTGCAATGCTTTAAAAAGTTTAACTAATATACCAATTGCATTATCCAGACATGAATTATAACATGGAGCAGTGATATTCAAATAATATATCCCTAACTACTGTGTAAGACACACTGAGGTTTTTTTTCATTTTGTTTTCAGATTGAAACCAGGAAGCTAATGTACATGGGTTGGCCTCTTCTGAATCTTTGTCATCTTAGACAGCCCTGCTTATTGCCAGCTCATTTCACAGAGATCTATTTCAAATCAACTCATAAATTATTAATAGTACATGTGTAGGTCAGAGAGACGCTAACCCTGACAATCACACCCTAATATTCTCTCTTTAGCATCAGAAATAAGAAAGGAGATGTGAATAATCAATATTCAACAACCATGGTACATCTCATACAGATATGGTATATGCACTTAGAAAAAAAAAACCCCACATCTTTGAAAAACCTGTCAGGCTGGCATTAATCTTGCATGATGAATAATGTGGCAATCTATGAATTTTTAACACCTTTAAAATGATAAAATTGTGGAATGTGATATCCAAAAGTAAATTTGTTCAAATTGAGAATATTTTTGATCAAATGGAGATATTGAATAATGTGTAGAGAAATATTTAAACATCAATTTAAATTGCACAGCAGGCAAGACAGTTTGTACGGGTTTGTGACTGGGAGCAGCTTCCCGTCACAAATAATTCGTCTGCAGATTTAATTATAACTCAGAGCTTAAGCAGTAACTCTTCTGAGAAGAACCCTAACTCTGGAGGCCCTGAGCAGTTCCTGGGGCAGTCTGGCAGCGTAGGAAAAGCCACATAGTTCCTTGCCTTGCCTGGTTCCTGGTGTGCAATGCCCTCTACAGAAAATCAAACCCAGAGTGGGATGCTTCCAGAGAGGATGTAGCACAGCAGCAGAAACGGGCAGGAGCAGAATTTCATCTTTTATTTGCAGCAGGGCTCCCCAGTGAGCAGGATCAGGCCCTTGCTCAGCTGATTGTGCTTGGTGAGAGAGGGCAAGCTCGGGTTTTCAGTCTGGAAAAAAATGAGCCACTAATGTATAGGAAATAATGGGGTGGATGCTGTCCTGCTTGAAGTTCAGTACAAATTTGTTGTTGACATTCATGGGGACAGGATCAGACTTTACATTTGAAGTCACCTCCCTCTGACAAACTGCCTGACAATTACTAAACCAAAATGCTTCATTTAGAAACTGTCAAAAGGGAATTACTAACCTTTTATACTTATTAAAATTGCTATATGTGTTCCTGTAAAGGGACTAGAGAGCAGCTGGACATTTTAATTTTCACTCTATGCAAAATAAAAATGACATTCAAGAACTTTACCTATTTTTTTTAATCCTTCTAATGAAAGCATTTTATTTTATTCCATTTTTATTGAATAGAAAATAAAATGTGTTTGTTTCCCCAGATTTGAGGAGAATTAACATGTATCTGATTGTTAATATTTGATCCTTCTTTAATTATTTATGGTATCAAGGAATGAATCTGTCAAGTAAATAATGAAATGCGTACATGCAGCATATGTAATTAGGTTAGGTGCATAAATCCAAAGTGTTCACTTTATAGTTGTCAGTGCAAAATTTATTAATAATGAGAAATGCTAAGTGAAGAAAATTCCTAACAGTCTACTCATTAGTGTAGGTTAGAGCAGTTGCTGAAAAGGAAAGTTATCATTCCTCTCCTACTGTATTTCATAATTTCAGGATGTTAGTAAATCATTATGTATTTTCCTCATCTCTGTTTTAAATGCATAATAAGAGCAGTCTTTAAGCTGTGCTGGGAAGGTGCATTTTGTCATCACTGCAAACAGACAGCTATCAAAGTAGAGAGGTTTTGCAGCTTTGTGTAGTTTGAAGCCTGTGTTTTATCCCTCTCTTGCTTCCTTAGACACAGGAGTTCCCAAGTGTTTAAAAGGGATGAACTGGTCTGTATTTATCCCCTGGAATTTTAGGACTGAAGGTGATGAATGAAGCACAAGCTTCAAGCACAGATGTGACTGTACATTTGTCAGGGGGGTAGGACACAAGCACCACAAAACAATGGGTGATGCATTCTGTGTTTGCTCGTGTCGTGTGTCATGTCCTGCCTTAGCAGAAGTCACACAGACACAGTTGTCACACAATCCATGTCTGCCTAGGGCATACATGTATTAGAAAAGCTCAGCTTTTAGAGGTCCAGGTTTATAGCCAGGTGTAACAACCACAAGACATCTATTTTGAGTGGAGCAGTGCATTTGAGTACTACTTGGGCCGTGGGTGAATTGGTCCACATGAACACAAACCTTAATGTATTGCCAAGAGTGGTGACCTGAGTGAGGAGTTATGTGGCTGTGCCTGGACCCAGAAGTATATATGCCAGACTAATAGGCTTTAAAAGTGGGGCTATGTCCCATGTCACTCTTGCCACTCCTTCACCTTAGCTTGCTATCAAGTTGTTTCTGCTTTCTGCAAATTAAGGCAAAAATGGTTCTAGTTAATAAAAAACAAAACAAAATTACTCTGTGAGTTGAGGCCGTCTGGGGTCTGGGAAGAATGTGTGAGAGAGATGAAACACCTGTTTGAGACAGAGAAGTGTTGTTGTGGGACCACAAAAAATCTTTCTCAATCCCAAAAGGTATTTTTCAAAGCTCGCTCTCTGAAAGAAGATTTGATTGCTAAAAGCATATTTAAAACAATATTTCAATATCATTTTGAAGCTTATCATTATCACAAGCACTTCATGGGCTAATTCTCTATATCCAAAGATAGGCATTCACCCCAGCTCACTTTTGCTGTGGAAAATTAGATATCTAGTCTGAATTAGTCATCTGGGTTCCATTCGCAGTCATTGAGATTCATCCCAGCCTGAAACTGGTGCTCGAGGCTAAGCCTAAGTTACAGGAGGTGAATCACTCTCTGGAGATGTTGGCTCTCTTCTTGGGATGCAGAAAGCTGATACTGGAAGCCTAAATTTAGTCTGCTAAATAACACGAGCTGAATCCCACACTATGCATCTGGATCTGACTTCTTCTGAGGATCTTTAAGGGAAGGTCATCAAATGATGACCCTAAGGTAGCTGAAGCTCTGGAAGACTGACCACACAACCATAGCAAACTGCTTATGCTGCCTGTGCCTTATTTTTCCAAAGCATTAAAATAAAGAGGACTGGATTTGCTGATCAGCAGAGGCTGACCTAAGCCTGGGCTGTCACTGAGAGCCCCAGCCTGAAGCTGCATCGCTGTATCCATATCCCTCACTTCTGCTGGCCTCAGCATGCACACAGCACAGCAGGCAGCTGCTTTGAGAGCTGATTTGGCTGAGCACAAGTCTTTGGGGGGTGTCACAGTGTAACTTTTCATTTTTAGAGATCTAGCTGACCATGCAGCCCCACAGTCACTAGTGCTGGCACAAGGGAGAAAGATGGGAAGGCAGTGATTGCCGACGTTGTGAGGTGGCAGGGTTGCTGCTGCTGGTGGCGGTGCAAAATTAAACAGATTGGGAAATTGAACCCGGAGCAAAAGAATGCTGACACCCATTCATTAAATTTTGTATCCTGCTGTTAGATTTTAATCACAACATTTTGGATCAGAATCACAAATCCTCTTATTTGCCGTAAGAATGTCTTTCAAGCTTAACATTTTTGTGCTCCATATAGGATGCAACAATATTCATCTCTGCTAGCCAAGCTTAGAAATGCATTAAACTGTCCAACCAGAAAATCAGGAACAGGCATTTAGTGATGCAAAATGGTCATTCTGCAACCTAATGCCTAAGGGACAGATCAGTCATCACAGACTCCCACTTCTGCCTGAAAAGACCAATTAGGTGACTCTGTCTATTCAACTATCAATACAGGATTGTTCCCAACAGTATATTCCCCTGTGCTTTACCCACTCTAATTTTAAATTACTCAAGTGCCAAGACTTCTATCACTTCCCTGGGGTGACCATTGCACAATTGAAAGCCTCACTGTGAGGAAATATTTCCTGATATTCTGCCACAATTTTCCTATGCTTAGACTCATGCCTTTTTACATAGTTACATGTTCCTGAACAGGTCTACCTACTGTTATAGCCACGTCATTGTAAAACATAATGAGTTACCACCACTCCCCCTTGCTTTTTTTTTGTATAATGATTCCTAGGCAGTAAACACATAAAGAAAAAGTCAATTATTTCAGCCACTGATTATTGTTATTGGTGGTGTGCCAGTGCTGATATGCCCTGATCATTCTGCATTGAACAAAGTTGCTCCAAGAGGAAAAGTTTTCTGTGCATATCCTTTGAGGAAGGATGATAATGGCTGAACAAAAGAAAGTCTGGGAAAAAAACCCCACCAACTTTTCAGGTGCTATGTACTACTGTGGAAAGAGGAGTTTACTACCCACACATGAGAGTCCCCTAACAACAAATAATTAGGATAAAGCTCCTTACAAGAGCTTAAGGCTTGCTCTCTATTTCCAGGTTTTGGTAGGTAGGTAAATACTCGAGCCCAGTGTGTTATGACTAGTTCAGGCAAGAGGCAGCAGAACTATGCCACAACCCAGTGCTCTCAGGCACTGAGGTGCATGGATGAATTCTGTACAGCAGGAAAAGACTTATCTCCAAATATCTTGGGCAACTGAATGGCAGACCTCCTCCTAAATAGTCTCCTCATGCTCAGTAAAGGGGCAATGATATTATATTCCTGCTCCTTTAATCTGAACCAACACCAGCCTGAATTTTGGGTCAGGTGCATTCGGAATGATCTTTCCCAAAGTCGTTGCAGGACCTTTCAGGTAGGATTTCTTTTTGAATTTTTCCCCCACACAGTGAATATCGTATACTCAAACCGTTTCATCTGTTTTATCAGACAAGCAGAACTGGGAGTCTGATATCTTTTAAAAAAAGATACAGTTCTCTGATTAACTGAAGAGTAATAGCATGAAATTCTAGTCTCCAATAAGTAACATATTGATGCTTATGTCTAATTTAATCAGCATCAGGGGGGACAGGGGTGCCCATTCCTTCACCATCAGTTATACAGCAGTTCAAGGTGATAAATCCTATCTGCAGAATGATATTCCGTCGACATTTCTATAATATTAATTAGATCACCGTGTCAGGCTGTAGGAAATTTGCTTAACATTCATTAGAAATTCCTTATAGATAGATAGGCATCCCTCCCTCCTTCTCCCCTCGCTTTCTTTCTTCTGTGATTGACAGATGAGGTCAAGCAGGAGACAGCCCCCCTTCTCTCCCCGTGCCTGAAGAGCCAGGTCACCGGACTCCATAATGCATGGGGAGTGGGAGGGGAGGATTATGCCTTGAAGAGATATCCTATTAAATTGGACAAAAGCTCGTCTGCCTCCAGGCTCCATTGCCAGGTCTTTTCAGCCCGCAGCCAGCACGCAGAACGCAGGCGAGTGTACAACGCAAAAGCCATTTGCATTACCCTGCAGTCATTTTTATATGTGGAGGTAATGAAGTTGTCAGCGGAGCCTCGAGTGTGGCAGAGCCTGATATTCAAATAGACCTGCCAGCTCTCCCCTCTCCTCACCACCGCCCTCTGCTCCCCGCTCTCCCCCCATCCCCACGGCTGATCTACCGACTGCCTGGATTACTGCTTCGCTGCTTCCCGGCTCCGGCTGTGCTTGCACTCTTGCCCCTGTCAAGCGCTTTTGTTTCCAAGTCAGGGAGCAGGCAGCCCCAGCCTGGCTGCACACCGCTGCCCACCCTCCACACCCGCACTGCCCACGCACCGGGGATGCCACGGGCTCACCGAATACCTGGACAGTCACACCACGACCCTGCCTGGCTTCATCCACGCCATGATCCTGACAGCTTGCAGGGAAAGCTCCCAAAACACCACATTAATCCCAGCTTGAACATCTGGGGCACTTTGTTGTGGTCAAACAGAAGAGGAGGGTTTCACATTTCTGATTTTCAAAGCAAGGTGGCGTGTTCGTGCTTGGTGTGCCCACCATGCCCTTTTGCTGTGGAGCAGCAGAACGTGGTGCAAATCCTGCATGCATCTGGGAGAGAGGCAGCAACCAAGTGGTACCCAGCACTCGTGTTCACCAGTATCCAGGGGATGCTGGCAAAGGGCATTGCAGAAATACCTTGTCTCCATAAAAAGAACCACAGGATCATAAATAACAAGGCAGTCAGAACTGGCCTTTGGTAAATTTTACATCCATTTTAGGAGGAAAAGAATTTAAAAATTCCCTGTGGTAAAGCTGCCTGGTAAGCAAAAGGTTTGAATCAACCCCATTAGCCTTGGAAACTAGCTTTTACTAAATATGGGGCTATGCTGTCAGCTGGTGTTAATTGGTGCAAACCTACTGAAGTCAATGGAATGACAGTGATTTATACCAGGATGAAGACTTGGGGGATGGATACTTAACAGGAGGGCTGTCTTTTTTCTGTTTCCAGTAACTGGACCCACTTGTGGTCACAAATCATAGCTTCTAGGCTTGATGGGCAGATGTCACTAGGTAGATAAGCATCTTTGCAGGTTGTCAAATACACACTACGAAACTGAAAACCATTAAAAAAAATTCATCACCCTGGTAAATATTTAGCTGCCTCAATAGTCTCATTTTTGGATCAGCAACTCATTCATTATTTGCAGAAAAGGATACTTTCGGTGCTCTTATGAAAATGATCAATGATCCTTTAGCACAGAAGGCCCCTGGGATTAATTTATTTTGTAAGCAGCATGCTAAAAAGACTGGTTCAAGCATTTTTTAAAAACTTACAGGAGGGTCAAAACCATAGAGGTTTCAGCAGCAGCATTTTTTGGCCTTTGTTCTTACACTGAGATTTTGAAAGATTCCCTAGAACCCCAGCAAGCTACTAATTTTCATGGCATGATACATCATTGTGCCACTGCAATTCATATGCCTTCAGGAGCTCCTTTTGGAGAACCCGAAATTTATTTAAGAAAGAGAACTTTATGTTTACAGTACAACAGTTAGCCTACAAGAATTTCCAGTATACAGGGCTACTCTAAATGCACCAACCTGCAGATTAAAGGCTCCCTGAGTATAAATTGGCATGATGCACTGTAAATGATTCACAAATGGAGGAGTCCCTAGGTGTGCATTGACTCACTACACCATAACGTCTCCTACAGAGATTTTACAGCATCCTATGCCAATGATCCATGGATTAAGGGCTCCCTAAGTGCACATTGACACGATAGACTGGAGCTGTTTTGGTCTATCGTGTCAATGATCCGGTGATAATGACAGTGTCTTGTGCAGATCCACTGAGACCAGAGTTGTTGTGGTTCCTAAAGGAAAAGCTAAAATTGTCCCACTTAATTCATATTGACTATTTTGGGTGCTACAGGAACATGGACGAAGTTTTCACCATGTTCTTCATATCAGTTGAAGAATGTCTTCAATGGTGCAGTGTGGTAGTCTGGGTGGCTTCTGCTTGTGTTTGTACATGCATATGCAGGTTCATAAAAAAAACATGGACAAATGCACTCATACATTTTATATGCATAGATCTTTCTTCATGGAGAGGCAGACTTCCACACTAAAATTTTGCCACTGTCATTGAGAGTACCAAGACTCAAACTGAGGAGAGTCAGTCTAGATACAGATTGACTTCCTGTGCAAAAGAACATAGTTCTCCTACTACAGAGCAGGATGGGGAGGGGAAATGAGAACCCAAACCATAATAATGCCTAGTTATTCTGTTTACTTGCCTCTCAGAAAATGCCTTTCCAACATTTTAGTCCTCCCCTTGCACAAATGAGAATATTGGTAAGTAACAAGTTTAATGTGGTAAACCTGTGACTACAGTGCAGGTATGATCAAAACACAGCTTTTTCTAATATGCCTCAAACCCAACAGCATGTTGAAAATAATATTGTCTAGTCCTTGCACTGTTTCTGTGGAGACAGGAGAGAAGAAGTCAGGAAGAGAGAGATAGGTAAGAAGAGAGTGTTAGCAAGTGTTTGTCATCCAGAAATTGTCTGGCATTTGCAGCATCCTGGGTCAGCGTTTTCACCTTCAGCTACTCAAGCTTTAGAATTGCTGTGGTGGAGAAAAAGTTAAGATGTCAAAAAATCAGGTTGCAAATGAAACAGCAGGAGAGGCAGAGTCAAAAAACATTTAAAAACCCAATTTTGGAGGATTGAAACAAAAATATAAAATTTTAAACATACAATTAAAACTGGAGTTCCATCAACCTCCACAGAGCTATCTCAGAAGAAACTCATAATATTCTGAATATGTTTAATTGAAAGAAGGGAGAAAGTCTTTGACTGTGGTTACAATATAAACAAATACATTATACATTGACAACTGGATCCTTTGATGAAATGCTGCTTATAGATGCATTATATTGGCTTTTCAGGTCCACTGACATTCATTATAAAAATTTCCATTATAATATACCATCTTCTGAAATATTTAAATTCTTTGACTCCTGACAGTCAGGAGAAAAGATACATATTAAGAATTTTAAGAGTATTTCCATTTTCTGCATAATTTTACCTTCACAGAAAATGAAGTCTGACCTCCATTTTGTCTTCAGAGGTAAAACACATGCTACTGAGAAAACTCAGAAAAAATACCTGAAGAAAACTTGAGAAAAAATCAGAGATCATCACTGATGTTTGGTAGCTTAAATTCCAAATAGCTTTCACTGTTCCTGAAATTACAAATGTCATTAAGTTACCATTTAATGGAAGATATCACTTTATTTATAGCATACATACAACTACTTTAATCATGTAAATTGTTATTTCATAATATATGAGGTAAAAGTTTCCCTTCCCAGGATATTGCTGGATAATTTTCAGGAGTAAACTACTCCAGTCTCCCCATTCCTAGAAGTTCCCATTCCGTGAAGGTCTGACAATTTTTGATGACAGGTGAGGAGATTTTGAGAAACAAATTATCTTGAAATGGTTCATTTCAAGAAATACAAAACAAAAAAGGTTATAAGCAGTTGTTCAACCAACCTCTCTCTCTGCCGTAGAAAGTCAGCTGGCAAATGTTATTTAGTGCCAAGGTAATGACAACTGGGACCCCAGCTTGGACAGTAAAGTAAAGATGCAGTAGGAAATCAGTATATTGGGTGATCTGTTCTGGGCTGCAGGGTGGCACTCCACACAGATTGCAGAAGGCAGAAGTAAAGGGGACACTTCCTAAAGAACACTGGGAATACAGAAGAGTCATGTAGTCTTCAAAAATAGAAATATATCTTTGGAAGTGCTCTTCATAACACCTATCTTTGTCTTCTTCACTACCTCCACACAGAGCTTAAGAAGTTCATCTCAGCTGACAGTTGATGATTATACTGATGTTCAGGGATCCCAGATACTGGGGTGATGCCTTGTTGCATTTAAGGAGAAATCATGGGACTTGATTCCAGGTGAGAAAAACCATGACTTTAGTACTAGCAAACATCCCTAGCACACTCTGTATGTATATATACAATATAAAGACTTTTTCTTCTCAAGAACATTATTTCCACAAATCTTGCTCCATTTTTAGCCAGTCTTCCTCTATACCCCTTTGCTTGTAAATGTGTGGTCCGAGAAACTGCAGTAACAAAAAGAAAAAAAAATACTACCCTCAGTATTTACTACTTAAAAAGTAATTGTATAATTGTTTTGATGAGCTAACCAGAATGAGCCTTTTGCATACCTTGCTCTGAGGCACTTTTGCCAGTCCCTGGTTTATACAGAAATGAACTAAAAATTTCACCCAGGCTGACTAAACTACAAGGCATCATTATAGTTCAGTGGGGCCAAGGTAAAGCACAACAAATGGTACCTGTTTCTGTTAGAAAGATGAAGAGTGGAGGCAGAAGGAAGACATATGGTACCTGCTTGCTTTCCACAGCGATCTGCTGTGGCCCTAACCTTCTGCCATGGTCCAGAGTTTGAGATCTGTGAATATACACACACAGTTTTACAGCAAATTCCTGTTTTTCTGAGAATGTTCCACACAGAGATGCTTGGTGTGCTTTCAGTAGCACCATATAATGTCTGAACAGGGCTGAATCTGTTCTCATCAGTAGCAGCAGGATACCCTGGGGACAGCCACTATCTATCACCTGCTGAGGTTGCTCCTAGATATACTGCACACTTCAGCCAATTTGAGAGAGGATACTGCTTTTCTTTGCAATATGAATGGAAAATGATGCAGAAGTGTAAAACCTAACATGGGTCTGATGCATTCAGAAGTTGAAAGGCTGGAATAGTAATTATATTATCCCTTCTTCTTGAGAAACCTAACCAATGCCAGTTACTACTGTGCTCAAAATCACGCTGCAAATTAGACCTCCCATCCTCAACTTGTTAAAGAATAAAAGAATATGGCCACAGTCCTGATATATGTGGAGGAATGGAAAATCCAGGTAGGAAATAGACAGAGAAATGAAGGGAAAAGAAAAGTTCTTGGTTGATTTCAGTTTGACAATCATGATATAACTGGATCTGAGAGTCAGATCAGGAGAGGATCTGAGGCTCATTTTTTCCACAGAAGTGAGGGAGAAGAAAGGGAAAAGATTGGGCACTAAGGAAAGAATGCAAGAAATCAATCTGTGTCTCAGAAGTGCTTTTTTTTTTTTTTTTTTTTTTTTTTTTCTTCCCCCCCTTAGATGGTAAAACCCACTTTTCAGTGGGTATCTGGAAAGAAGAGCTCCCTGGGATCTGGGGACACCTTCTGTCACACTCTGGGATAAAGGTGCATGAGATTTGTGTGAGGATGGATGGTGAAACTCACTTATCTATACATGGCTGCCCCCTCCCAGTGGAGATGTCCTTAGCCACTTCAGGGTCTGTTCAGGCTGGGTGGGGTGACACAGGATCTGTGGGAGACCTGTGCCCATCCACAGTGGCAGCTGAAGCCTATCCCAGCTGTCCAAGGGCATCTCAGGTGACATCAGTCCCCTTGTCTAGGTAACAGATTCAGTCCCATAAAAAATGCAGATCCTGTTGCAAAACTGGTGCTTTGCATGTGCAATTTATAGGTGTCCTGAGAACCTTAAGTCCTGTGCACATGCCTGAGATAAATATACCCTGAAAAATATTCTTTTTTTTTAAACTTCCAGATTTTGACATTTTTACCCTTAGTATTTAATTTTGAGATGAAAGGAACCTGGCTGCTTTATACAGATGAAAAGTACACTAAACTTTTCCTTTATGAAAGATCTTTCAAACATTAACTGAATAATATTTGCCCATTTGACCATCTGAGTAATTACTTTAGAATGTCCTCTCCTGTACTGCTTTGCTAGCAGTCAGGCTTCTGTAATAAAACATTATGATCAAAATATATTTTAGAAGAAAGGTATATAATCCTATTAATGGATTTCTTTAAATTCTCTATATGTGTTTTGCAGTGAAATAAGCATATCTGTAGTAATATCTGAAATTCTGCTTCAGGATTTATGCACTCTTAATGGATGGAGATTATTTCTTTGGATAATATAAATATCCCAAAGATTTAATGAAGCCATAAAGACATTCATTAGACTTCTGTAATTAGAATTATAGCTACAAAGGCTTCAGAGTGCTAAATATACATGCAGTATTTACTTATTTCAAGCTTTCAGTAAACAGCTTTCATCCAGGGGAAGAACTTAGAGCTGCAAACTCGTGAGAGGGGTCTGAGTATCAAACTGGGCAAATAACCCACGAAACTACATTTTTGGAGACCAGGTCCTCTGCTACCTTCCAAGGTCCTCTTTTTGGGAGCTGCTGTGGAGCATGCCTCAAGTAAATGTCACCTCCAGCTTGCCACAAAGTCTCAGATAGCTCCCTCATTTCTCAGTCTGGTGTTTTCTTCATGTCAGATGGGGATATGTTTTGGAAATTGCTTGGAGGCCTTGCACAACCATATGTGTAAATATTGGGGCTGAATCTGGCCCTGACTTCTCACTGTAAGTGGAGCAAGGTAACACTTTTTAATGTCACAAATCCAGTTATTTCTCCACTTCTGGGTTTGCTCAGGCCTCTTCACTCTCATGCAAATGTTTTCTCTGTTTTCTATGCAAAGAACAGCAAGACACAGAGCCCAGTGATGATGTCTCAGAATCCAATCAGAAAACCTGCATAAAGATGAAAGGTCTTACCAACGAGAAGTGAGCTTGCTAAACTACACCTTTCAATGAATTCAGACAAAACTGAAAAATGTTGTTGATATCAGATCCTTAGGCTGATTACTGAAGCGTTCGATTTTTCAGCATGTCAATTCATCACTGTCTACCTGGTTATATTTAACACTTTCTCCTGTTTCCATCCTGCCTGCTGAGATAGGCAATCTCTGTCACACGGTATCTGCTTCACCAGAAGGTCAATAGACCATTGTGGAGGCCCATGAGTCCTGTTCCCAAGTCACCTTGATTGTCTTCACGATATTGCTGACAGCAGGTGGAGCTTCCATGTCTTGTGGCATCTAAAATATTAATGAGATTAGAGCTTGCACCCTTCAAACAGCTTAGTGCTTCCTTTTCAATGCTTTGCAATTATGCATCTAGTCCATGGAATGCAAAATCTCTGCACTGATGGTTGCTGGCCTGTGGTGGTTTTGCCAAAATTGGTTACACCAGTTCATTTTCTTTGAGAAAGTGCCGCTTTGCATTTTAAGCTAGCCATAAGTTCAAAATTTTTGTGGAAGATAGTAAGCTTTGGGTAACTCAGCCTGGAGCTAAGAGGTCTGGATGTACATACAGAGCTTATGTTTGGTTACAGTTTATTAGTCCCAGCCAAATTATGCAAAATATACATAAGGAAATGGTGGGTGACAACTTCTATGTACATCAGTCTGCTTTTGGGGTTATTAGGAAGGAGTTCCTAGGTTTCCACAACTCAAGCCTGACAGCGGCTACCTGTGGTACCAGAACTGTGGTGTGGGACTGATGAGGGCTAAACAACCTTCTCTTCTGCTATTTCATTGTCAGCAAGGGGACAGAGCAGCTGCACAACCTATTAGGTTGCCTCCCTGTTTCTGTCAGACTATCCCTCATTATGTACCTGGATCCTGGATGCATATATAATGCATATACAGCATGTGTAATGAGTATACAGCTCTTAAGATCATCTTATAAATTTGTTGTTGACTGATTAAAAGGCATTCATTGTTAGAACTTACTGATAGTTTAGCTCAAAGTGGCTTTCCTGGTTTCTTGAACAGGGATTGCTTTTCCAGTGTGAGTCCTAAACCAAACTCTGGATCCTGGAACATTATAGATGTTAGGGAAATCACTTTTTGATATTTGGCTTCTTCCCTTTGTAAAATGATAATCGCACAACTTGCATAGCTTTGTAAAGAGCTTTGAGATCTAGGGCTGAGACACAGTATAGGCATTCTAAGCATGATTTATTTCCTTGCTGGGCCTATCCCTAAGTGGCTCATTGAAGAAACAACATTTATAAATATGCATAACTTCCTGCTATAGAATTTTTCCTATTCTTTTCAGAATATACAGGCTAAGCTCTTATTATTCACTTTTCCATTTTTAGAATCAACGATTAAATTGCACCACACTGCTGTGTTGTAGCAATTAAAATAACTACTGTCTATTTGGCAGTTCTTTAATGGGAAATGAAATTCACTTTTAGGCATATATCATGGTAATACATATATCATATGGTATACAATTTAGATCATTTTCAAGCTCAGTAGCAGGATTAGTTCTTATTCCCTACCTAACCATTGTTACAAGCATCAATTTTGTTAATTAAGAATTTTAAGTCCTGTGAATTTATAGTACAATTATGTTTTACTTCATAAGTAGGTCTTTACCCCTCTTACTATTAACAAAATGTCCACTTATATTATTTGCTGGTAGTTTCAAAGGCTTATGAAATTTGTGATGAAGATTTACCCTTTTGTCTAAGCTTTTCTCACTGCGTGTCAGCTGTTTGTCAGCAAAACATAACAGTGAAGACTTTTGACTTAAATCCTTTTTTTTTTTTTTAAAAGAAAAGCCAATTCATCAGGTAAGAAAGACTGCTGCTTGCACTCTCAAGTCCTGCCAAAGACAAATGGCTGTAAAAATTTAAAATCAATCATTAACAGATTAGCTGTTGGTCCAAAGTAAATAGCAATCAGCTTATTAGGCATCAGGCAGAGTGAGATAAAGGGGAAGAGTTATTGAAAATGAGGATGTTTGCTGGGGCTGTGCTGATGGAGCAGAACAGGGAAAGGCTGTTTCTTTGTTGCTCTAATTACAAATGGAAAATAACCTACAGTGCTGAACAAGTTGAGCTCCCTAGCTGAATTGAATGGAGCATAGTGCTTATGTTCTACGTCATAGCTTGATTTATCTTGATTATCAGTAGTTTGCACTACTTCTTCCCTCCCCAAAAGGCTCTGTTTGGCATTCTCTAATATCGAAGTAAATCAATTTTTGGCCCTGCAAAGAACGGGATGTTGTGGGGAGAGTTGCCACAAGAGAAATGCCCTTCTCATCCAAAAATATCATTTCCATACAGGAAATTCCTCTCACATGATGGAATTTTGTTTGTGACAGGGCTGCATTATGGTTGAGTGACAGATTGCTGGTGACTAAATCACAGCAGGCTTTGTGCCATGGTTGTATTCGGACACTGTGAAATTCTGCAGAGCAGATAAATTCAGAAAAAGGCGGATGTTGTAAGAGGAAACGGAGAGAGAGAAGGAATGGAGGGTCAAAAAGGCTGAGAAAACAGAAACAATAGAAGGTGGGTAGGAAACAAAGCTGAGGGGAAAGAAGACAAACAATAGCTGAGAGTAAAATGACACGAGGAAGCAGAAAACTTGAAGTAGGAAGGAGAAGGAAATGGCTACAAGTTAAAGTCAATGACAAAAGCTCCCTTTCATCATATAAACACTGAAGTGTTTACATAGAGAGAAACTGACCATTAGAATGATTTACAGGGAGTGGGGGCCATTTCCCCATGGCTGAGCATGTGAAATCCAGACTAAGATGTTTTTCTAACAAAATAAGATACCTGTATTCAATGTTTCGAGCACAGTGAATTGAAAGGTCTGTTTGTGAAAGAATCTGGAAATGGCACCTTTCTCTTAATGATGTGATTCCATATGTTAAACTTGTGAACCCTCAGACAGTACATGGCTGAAGGTAACCTCAGACAAATTGCTGCTCACCAGCCTGGTGTTAGCTTAGTCCCTTGTACCCTGGGCGTGAGGTTACACACTGCTGCCTCCTTGCTGGCACCCACGCTGTGTGACTGACCTCTGCCTCTTGCCTGCATGGATGCAATGCAGTGCCAGTGCCAGCTTCAGTCCCTGGCAGCTAAACTGGCAGCACCTCAGCCAGCTTCATTTCAGCAGCTGCCCTTTCATCCAAGCCCCAGTTCAGTTTTATCCTTCCCAGTTACATGTTTGGGGCCACTGCTCAGCCCTGGAAGAAGAGGGAGGCTCTGCTAAACCTTGCTAGCACTGGGATGGTTTCTCACCCTAATGCAGGGCTGTAGTAGTGCTACAACAGCAGATACTCAGCCAGGGCTCCTCTACTGTGTTCAGAGACCAGACACAAAAAAAGTGGGGATCCTTTTCACAGAAAAAGAAAATAAGACCAAATGAGTAAGCTTCCATATGATCTTAGTTCTTTTTCCTTAGGAAAATATACATAGGACCTGACAAAAGAAAATGTATTCTGGTATTCTCTAAAATTTTCCATTAAATAGCTGTGGAAAAACAGGAGAGGATGTATTTCTTTTCCACCTTTTATATTTATGTTTTTTTGCTTTTTGCACTACTTCTTATGTATCAAAAACCAAAGAGTCTATCTTCTGTTTATTTCTGCTGCTTTTGCTTTAATGCTTTCATGCGTCAAGGATACCCAATCAAAATTAATAAAATTACATAAATATGATTCCAACAGAAAGAAAAAAGTGAAAAACACATCCCAAAAGTTATTTGCTAGTGTTTCCACAGAGAAGATCATTCTGCTGGCAAAGTAGCAGAGGCCTCTTTTCCACGTGCTGAACTGGCTGAATAAGTTACACAGAACAAAAAATTACTTATCTGACTGCAAATCGTGGAGTCCTGAGACAACTGGGGATGACAGAGCTGTAGCAGTCTGTCATCCTTGAGCTCTTTCTCCATGCACCAAGGAGCAGAGGGGTGGTGCTGCTTTCTGTCTACAGCAGGATTTTTTTTAAACTATTTGCAATGGACAGAAGGCCAGCGTGGGGAGTGTACAGGGACACTGGTGCAATGCTATAGACATTGATCCTGCCAGAAATAAGAGCAAATTGACTTGCAATATGAATGGTGGTGTTGCAAATATAGAGGGAGGGACATTTTTCAGTGTCATCTTCACCCTAAAAGAGGGCTTCGTGAATATTACTCAAGTGAAAGGAGATTGTAGTGTTGTCTAGGGGTTGCATGTGTCAAGACAGATTCTTGCCTTTTTCTTTTTCCTACGTACTGGTGTCCTCCAGTCTGCTGGAAGCTGTGCAGTGAATTTTGTGTGTTTGCAAAATTTATCTCCCTGAAGAAAATTGCCAGGTTTTCGCTCAATTGCTTGTAAGAACAGATCAAAAGCAGAAGAAGGGTGAAGGCTGACAGCTAGCCAGTCGCTGGGATGCCCTATAGAAAATTGAAGAAGGCAGCTGCAGGCCTGACTCTTAATAACAGAGAAAGACTAGAAGTAGTTGACATTAAGTCTGTAAAGAAACAGTTACACTGGTGTCACATATTATAGAAGGACTGCCTTACTTATTTTTCCACCCACATACCCCTTTTACACAATTTTTGCTTCTTTTAATTAAGTGTTTCAAGAGAAAATAATGGGATCTTAAAGTCTCCTGTATTTTGGAAAAGGTAGTAGTAAATTGTGTGGTTTTGACCTTTTCAGCTTTTTGTAATTTGATTGGCTGTCTGTTCCTCTCCCTCCACTATTTACAGCTGCAGTGAACTGTGCAGAAGGGGTAGGATGGCTAGCCAGCTGAAATACGGAATATTTAAAAGGTTAAAATGCTGCAACTTACTGGTGCCTTCCACACAGTATATGGGCAGTATAAATTTTGCTGTATTGATCACATAAAGGATTGAGAAATTAAATGACTTTATGAATCATTTTTTTGTGGGACAACAAATGTGACCAAAATGGGGAAAAATTGTATCACTGTGACCCCAGATCTGGGAAGCATATTTTTTTGTGTGTTTATTATTTTTGCTGCAGTAATAGATGGAGTCTCCTTCTGAAGAACAGGATCATTCTGGCAGGTGTTGAGTATCAATGAGTGACACAAAGAAAACTTGCCCCAGAAAGACTGCAATCAAAGCATCTTGAATCCATTCAACAGGTGACTAAATAGAGGTGGTGACCTTCTTAGGAATAAATATTTCTTTTTTAGCATACCAGAGGGAGATCTTAAGGAAGACACAGTATACTTTGAAAGTAATTCCTTAGCAGATGGAGACAGTCATACAGAAAACACTATTAGCCATGTAATGAGTCCAGAGGGCATCTGAGGGGCAATGCCAAATAATTTGGTACCCAGGCAGTGTGCTGAGGAGATTGACAGGAATGTAGCAGGGCAACAGGAGATCAACAGAATCTCAGACCAGTGTCTTAGCTAATAGGCACTAATAACTAAAAGAAAGAAAATCTTCAGGATTTGATACTTCCCTCTACCATTGATAATGAGTCTGGTAAACAGTATTTAGTTCTATAAAAGCTTTTCACAGTGGAAAAGGCTGCTTAAGGCAAATCTGAAGAAAGGCTTCTCAAAAAAAAAAAAAAAAAAAAAGAAAAAACAAGAAGGAAAAAAAGGCAGCAAATCTTGGCTTTGCTGAAAAGAAAAATCTGCAATAATGTGTATTTTTTGTGCAAGACAAATCTAAAAATTGATGCCAAAGAAGTGTGGGGTCTCATAAACTCCAGCAACGAAATTTTTGGCACCATGAGCACTATTAAGGCAGATCAGCAGTAGCTGGACCTCTGCACTGAGGCTGGAGGATTAAGGCTGAGTCTCATTTCCCTGCCCTGACCCCACACATGTCCACACATGGCTGAGCAGAGCAGAGCAGGTGGAACTCAACAGGAGCACCATAGGTGATCGAGTGGGAACCAGATACAGACAGAAAGAAGTGATGAATCAACTGGGGTTGCAGACAATTCAGAATTGTGAAAATTTTGCTCTAGTTCCTCTGTGCTCTTGGAAGTCAAAAGTTTCATCTTATTCAAGTTGTAGCTCTGAATTAAAGTCAGAAGTGTGGGGAAAAGACTGTTACCGCACTGAGATGCTGGGAAAATGTCTTCATAAGGAAATGGCAGTATTGCTTTTGATCCATCGTTTGAAACACACTCACGATCTTCAGGGATTTATTTTCTGTGGTCATTAAAACTGAATGTTTTCATTGATTCGGATAGCTTCTTTCTGGAGGAGCTGCAGCTGCCAGGACAAACAAGCCTCCATTCTGCTGTGCTGATGCCCCTGGGAGCCAGGAGTGATTGACAAGGGGCTCTGCTTAGAGCAGACTCTCACCCCAAGGTACAGGAATTGGTGCGTGCATTTCAGTGAGAGCAGCCTTTGCAGCACTGAGCCAGGGGGATTTCCCTTCTTTCCATGAGCATCAAGAGGCAGAGAAAAGTGTTCCCAGCCTGCCTGTGACGATAGGACATGCAGAGACAGCCTATGAAGCTAATCCCAGCCTTCTCCTGGTGTCCAAGGTGGCCTCTATCCCACCCTCCTTAGGCTGTCCTCGGAAGCAGCAGCAGGAAATCCATGCAGAAAACGGGGGATCTCTGGAGTCAGCTGGTGCATATGTTGCTTGATGGACAGGAGATCCAGAAGAAACTGCATCACCTCCAGAATTGCTCAGGAGTGGAGATGGGTTGGACATGCTGTGGGACTTGTTCCCAGCATCCTTGCGTGTATCTGAGTGCGATCTCCTGACGCCTCACCCACTCCTCCTGCTGTGGAAGAAGGTGTCCATCCCAAACGTTACAGCTGGCTCAGAGGCTCAGGGACTTCACCAGCCCAGGTACCCAGCTGCTTGCCTCCTCCTCTGCCATCCACACCACAGCTGCTCTGGGATGAGAGCAGTTCAGGGAAGGCAGAGCAGACTGAGAGGCTTGCAAGGTGCAGAGCTCTGAGGCATGGCGCTGCCTTGGCTTACCTGCAGGGCTGAGGGGAGGACATGTCCACTCCTGCTAAGTGGCTGAAGCTGAGGAGCCCTCACCTCTTCCTCCTCTTGGATCTACAACCAGACCATCCACAGGGAAGATACCGACATTAGGATATACATATAATACCTGGTTAGATGCAGATATAATTTATTGAGGCCGCTGTTTCGTACAATGCCTACATTGTGTTTTGTAGGCCCCTTGGGTGGCACTCCAAGGGCCCGGCCATGAAACGGGCTGTGGTCAGCTCGTCAGGAGGGACAGTCTGCACTGGATCTGGTGGTGGCCTTGGGCAGGCTGGGGACCCAGACATAGCCCCAGTGGGTGAAAGGGGGAAGGCTCTCCATGAGGCAGAGCTGGAGTGTGCGAGGGCAGGAGCCTGGGAGGGCACAGCCCCGCGCCCAGAGGGCACTGACAGCCCCCGCCCACAGCTCCGGGCCGCTTCATTTTCATCCGCTGATCAGAGATATTTACTTCTCGGGTATTTCCCTAACCAGAATTGACTGCACTATAATTGCCTATTTCTTTGGTCCATTGGCTGTTAACCTTGAAGCGCGCCGGGCGGAGGCAGGAGGCCCTGGCTGTCAGGCCTGACCCCGGCCCGCGCCGTGGGCTGCCATGACAACCGCGACAGATGTCACCCACGCCGCCCGCGCCCCCCGGACGGCGAAAATCGATCTGGCGACGGCGCCGCCACCGACCTGCCAAGTGTTCCCGGCTCAATCATTTGTTTCATCTAGCGAGGAGAGGAAAACATAAAAGAAATGAAATGAATTTGACCTCTGTCTTCCCAGCGACTCCGGCGCTGCGCTGAATCCTAGCGAGCGCCTCTTATGAATTTGAAAAAATTACATTAGGAATAACATTTTGAAGTGAAATGACTCTTGTAATGTCAACCCTCCAGAAACATGTTATTTCAAATGTCAGATACCTAGCAATCGTTTCCTATTTTCCGGATGTGTCCGGAGGTTATCTTCACCTCGGATACATTTCAGATAAATTATTTTAAAGGAACTACCTGTGAAGTACACCAAAAAGTATTGCCTGTTTTTTTGCACTGCCCCAGTGAGGAGACCTTCTTTGTGGCTGCACAGAGCCTCTCCATGATGAAAAGACAGTAAACAATGCTCTGAATTGACAATGTCTCTCCTTCACTAAAACTGTGCCAGAGGGTAAGGACTTCCCCAGTCTGGAGCAGGGTTTCCTGAAATGGTGGCAGGCACACCAATGAAGGCAGAGGATCACAGGAAAGTCCCCATATTTGCTTGCTGCATATGCAAATCATTTAATGACCAAATTCTACAAATCTGTGCTAATGTTTGCCAGTGCATCTAATGTCATCACAGCAATGTGTCCAAGAAATAGGGAAAAACCCAAACCCCACGAAGTTTGGTTCATGCTTACCACTGGATAGACCTGCTGGCAAATTTAAGAGGCAGACTGTCACAAATATACAGAGAAGGAGAAATCTTTATGATAACTTTGTCCTTAAAGAAAAAAAAAGGTGATTATAGTAAAAAGGATGTCTTAAGATTTTGAATGCAATACGTCTGTCTCTCTCATGTGGGATATTTTATTGTGTTTTTGCCCTCAAGTGAAGCTGACGGGAGCCAGGCTTGCAATTTAAATCAATAAGAACCCTTTACCATGGCCATAAAATACTTGGTTAAACCTTTGAAGTGGCCACAGTTGAATGCGCAGTGCACACAGCATAAATGCTCCTTGAGATGTATTGTGTTAGACCACTGCTAAAGTGGTGCTCCGAGGAAGCGGTGCCTGAGCACCTTCTGGGGGCAGGCCAGAGCAGTCTGTCCTCTCTGGGGCACTGGGGGCTTGCTGTAAGTCAGTGCTCATAACTGCTGTGCTGCCCCACACCACAGATGCCCAGAGTTGGCACTCCCAGCTCAATGGGTTTCCTGGGGTGGGGACTCAGCCTTGAAAATCCCATAATGTGTTTTTCTGCCAATGGCTGGGAAACAGGAAGCAGCCATGGCTGGATCAGCAGTGTTTTCAGGGCCAGGTCCTTGATTATGTAAATCAGCATTGTTGCAGGGAGGAAGGAGCAGGTCTGAATCACCCCAGCTGAGGCACAGTCTGTGCAGGATGAACAGTGACTGCATGAATGTATGTCTGTCTAGCTTTTGGCATGTGCGTGCATGAATGCATCTCACAGATATCCAGGTAAAAGCCTGTGTAATAGCAGAAAGCTCTCCATGAATATCATGAAGATTTCACCATTTAATATTTAATACTTAATACTTGCAATAAGGTTACCCAAAATAAAGGTTGACACTTCACCATTCCTGCAAATAAAGCAGTAGGAAAACAAATAAAGTTTAAGTCTGTGCCTTGACTTTGCAGTTGTTTATTACAAGTCCTTGGCATTCTTTAAGGAGAAATCTGTTGTTTCTCCATTTATAAATAAGCTTTTCATTTAAAGAAACCTAGGACCAAGCACTACTTTATTATTGGATAAATCATACTGGTAAAGCCTCTGGCCCAGTGGCAGGGGAAAAGTGCATGGGGTATATGTGTTTTAAGGTCATAAAAGACTGGCTCTTTCCAGACACGTGGGGAATATGTTCAGAAGCAGCATTAAGTGCACATATTAGTTACAGCCCTCCATGCTCTCTGGATGCAAGTCCCTGGTTGTAGAGAGGGTCCTGCCCTGTGGGTGCACCCTCAGGCTGACAAAACTTGCTCAGTTTGGGACATATAGTCCAGCTGGTTGTGCTGCTTGTTCTGTTTCATTCCCCTCAGTGGGAGCTGGATCTCAGTCCAGGGAGGTTCAGCTCTTCAGCAAATTTGCTAGGACAGCAAAGACAGTCTTCTTTTCTGTCCTGTGCATTGAGAGTTTGGCCTTAAGCTACTCCCAGTGTACCTCAGTATTACAGAGGTAGCAGCAGCAGGTGTAGAATACTATGTGCTCAGCAGATTGTAGAAATGTGGGCTTAAAAAAAATCAGTATGTATTGTCTACAGCAAACATTATTTGTAATAGATCCTATGTATTTAATGGTTTATTTTTAAATAGATATAAATTAGGCTCACCACATTTACAGCTGCCTGATTAGGTTTGGAACTTGACTCTGTGACATTTTCTCTTTTTTATAACCCATTTTACAGGAAGATAGGTGTTTCTGCAACCCCAGGACCACCAGAATTGTCACAGGTGTATATCTACTGCCAAACATTATGTTGTGTGTCAGTTTTTGTAAGTGCTGCTCCATACACCCACAATGTAAAACACAGATTATTCACATTCCTTTGTTCATATAGATGCCATGTGTTTCTTTTGCACTGAGAAATGATGTATGTTGTTCCACAGTATTTTGATCTAAAAATAGCTGAAATAAGTTATGCTTCATAAGTTATGCTGTTATGCTTCACTGGGAAATTTTCCTCAGATCTGAGTAGTTTGCTCCAGTGAACTTCCATTGGCTTCTCTTGCCTTTTCTCAGGCTATGTCCTTCCACTCCTTTTAGCCAACCCTGTGTTCTGAGCACAAGCTCCATGAATCACCCTTCACTGTCTCTTGCCCTGGATGAACTCAGCAGCAACATGCCCTTGGGTGCAAATGAGAGAAGTAAAACCTACAAATTACCTAGATAGACTTAAAAACATTTCTCCTATTCCAGACAGTATCACCAAGAGCATATCCCAGCTCAGAGTCCAAACCTTCCTGTGGCCTAGGAAGATAAACAATACAATGGGGAAATAATCAGATGAAGAGGATGAAATGTGATTTGTTTCACTGTATTACATCTGACAGTACGTATTTGTCCTACCTCACATCTTGCTTACAAGTTAGGGAGAATTAGTTTGGATATGTGATTGTGGATTAAAAAAAAGCTTCCTATTTCTTCCCACTGCTGAAGACTCCACACAACTGAGCACAGACACCTGAGAAATTTTCCAAAAAAATATACATTCAGACTTGTGCAAGTTTATCTGTTTATATTTGTCTCTCATCTTATTCCTATTTTTCGTTGGACCAGACTGGTAATGAAAGGCATTTCTCTCTCATGGGCCATCTGACAAGAAGACACACAGAGCTTTCTAACATGGTCACTGAATGCTTCCCTTCAGTCTCTGGCTTACATAGATATGACTATCCAGAGAGACAGACTAAATAAAGGTCTTTAATTTTATGTAGTGGGCCTTTAAAATTAAGGAAATTGCCAACTATGCTATTTCTTCCCAGGACTTTTTCTCTGAATATGTCAAGCCAGAATCAGACATGATAAAATAGAAGGATCCCAGGTCTCTACTGTCTCTGATGGATAAGCTGCCTCAATACCACTTCCAGCTTGACTTGCAGTTTTCTTTCTTCATCCATAGAAGGAGAAAGAAAGGATGGAAATGGATTTTAAAAACAGGGAAATTCTGACTTCTAATCGCAACTCAATATTACAGATAGTGTCCAGGAGCCCTGTAAGGGACACCTAGAGCAAGGGACCATTTCCCTTTATTTTTATGTAATTCAACAGATTATGAGTTGTCCCTCATAGATTTTGCTAAAAACTTCATTAGTTGTTAGTCATAACAACTGGCAGAAGGATATTGCTGAGGAGCAGCCCTTATGGATTGTCCTAAAGCATTTCACAGAAAGGTCTTCTAGTAGTCATGATTTCTTATGATCAGCACAGAAACCTACAGTCCATTCCCTTGAATTAGGCACTGGTCTCTTTTGTTTGAACAGCATGTAAATGTCCTTTTTCTGCTCACACAACAGGGTGAGGTTCTTGGTTCAACTTTGAAGCCATTGCTTTAAGTCTGGATGCATGACCTAAGAAAAGAGTAGTGGACAGGCAGAGAGCGATGAACCCCCTCAGAACCACCTGCAGTGGGTAGTTACCCTCTCAGGAAATTTGTTGTAATCACCTTTTCCTCTAAATTTGCTACAAATATCTCCAGGAATTGGTGTTTTTTCCAAGTTATAGGCCTTGTGGGTATGGTCCTCTGGGTACAGATACACTCATCAGCACAATCTTTGCCCATCTAAATTAATCTCTCTGCTTTCCTGATTCTTTGTCCTCTTAGACACTTTCCCCTAGGCTATACATGCAGGGAATCTTTAGCAGGATCCAGAAACAGTGAGTCAGAAGGGAAGGATGTTCTTGATCCCAAATATTTCTGAATTCTTGTTTAGCATGACAAACCTTGATACAGAGTGTGTCATATAAACCCAAGAGGCGGTGAGTTTTCTTCCAGCCTTCCTGCATTTGGCCTCTGCTTTATTTGCTCCATATGCTTCTTCCAGACTTTACCATCAACCTCCTCCTTAGCTGTGGTTTCAAGTGTTATTCAAAGACAAAATCCAGTAAAATTCATTTGCTCCCACAGAAAAGAGCTTTTCATGTCTGATGGCTTGTTTGTTTCTGCAGCAAAATCTATGCTGTAATCTACAAATGAGTTTGCATTCCAACATGGGGTGACATTCTTCAGTGAAGGTCACAGCACTGTGTAGAAGCATTGACACAAAACACGTTTCATAGAACAAAATGGAGTTCACAGTTTGACATAGATATATCCTCAATCCGTCATGCAGTGTTCTGCCTTAACTTGATGGTCAAAGTAGCTGGCCAGGTGTGAGCAGGGAGGTGATCTATGTCTCTTCAATAGCAGCAGTAATTTCCTTGTCCCTCCTCAAACTTGCCCCTGTTCCAAGATGATGGCAACACTGGTCTCTTGTGTGACCTTCTGATCGATGGAGTGACAAGCTATTTCTTTCTCAAGTGAGTCCTAATCTCCTATTATGCCACAAGTACACAGTCTACTGTGATAAAAGCTTGCAGTCTATGACACCTGGTCAAAACAATTATTTTGGTAGTTGTTCCCTATGGATTTGGTCTGTGACATGCGAGGTGGCTAAACTAATCCCTGGAGCAAAGGGATTCCTAAAGTGAAATATGATTTAGAGGGCATTGGCTGGGGTTTGGAATTCAGTACATGATTCTTAAGACTAGTCAGCTCCTGACTTATCTGCCTTTCATTGTATTCTTGTACTTGACTTTTGAGTTGCACAGTTTTCTGAGTCCAGGAGCATTTCAGGGTGGGTGTCACCCATCAATTTGTTAGGCACGTTCAGCACTTCTCAGGATTTGCTTCTCATAAATCAAAGTTATCTGATCTGTTGTCTTGGCACAAAAGGATAGTCTACAAGGTGCAAAAGTTTAATCTTCAAGCTGCTTGTAACAGCCTGTTGAGACAGGCTTCTCCTAGGCCATATTCTTTCTGTCTGGAAACAGTTCAAAAGACAAAATTTCCACTGCAACTCTTTTGGGCCAACTTTTTTACCTGAAAAAATCCTTCTGTCAAGCTGCCTTCAAGTAGAAGATACTCTCTGAAGCATTATAATAATTTTCATCCCATAAAAAGAAAAAGTTTTGCTTTCCCAGTTTTGTGGAAGGAACATCAAGGACAGCTGGGTACCTTCCTCCAGGTTACACAAAAAGCTTTTGACAGGCCAGGAACTCGAAGACCTCCTGAAATTGCTGGGCCAGCCATCATTTACACTGCTATGTCCAGTCATCTTGCACTTTACATAATGAAGGCTTCCTCTCTGGCCTTGGAGCTGACACCCTTCTGTGGTAAAAAAGTAAGGGATATATAAGTTTTGAATGGTGCAGACCCTAATTTTTCATTCTATTAAATTCAGATCAGCACCATAGAGTGTTCCAGCTCCAAACTAATTTATAACAGCTGGATATGTAGTAAGGAAAAATTGCTGTAGTGCATAACATAGTTACTTCTGTCCACCTCCTTGTCTTGAACCATCTTGTTGTGCTCCTCCTTGTTATCCATGGAACTACAGGCAAAGCTAGTGCAGAAAGGTGTTGTACCATCTTGGTTGCCTGTGTGACACTGTCTCTGCACAGGAATTTCTCTGCTGTTTTTACCCTTAAACTTCAGGGTCACATCATACCAATTACACAAAATAACCTATATGAGAATTTGGACTCTGAATTCTCGTTTAGTGGTGATAAATCTTGATACAGAGCTGGTCATACCTGTGAAGCTCGGCTAAATTGGTGACTCTGCTCCTTCCAGGAGATCCAGCAGATCCCTAATCAGAGAAGAGCAATGCCATAAAGCCTAGGGGGTTTTTGATCCAGCTTCTCCTCAGCAAGCCATGCCTAGAAAAATGATCTGTCCCATGGCCTTTCCAGTCAGATTTCCTTGACCACTCTATTTCCACAGTGGATACTGGCCCTTACTAAAGTTGTCAGGCTTTGTTACTGGGTAAAACCATACAGCCTGCTCCAGGATCCTCTTGCCTCTTCAGTATCTGAATTCTTTTCACATGGTAATTAGAACTATGACTATGACAGTGATCCAGGAGCATATCCCAGTTCACAAGTCTGGCTATGTGTTTCATTACTATGTGAGAACAGGCTGAATATTGGGGGTTTTTCTGCTTTCACACAGGATTTCATAGAAAGAAAAGTGCAGTATGTGGGTCATTGAAGGATATGTGCATCCTTAGGCCTATTAGCTAAATGTAGGTATTGGCCAAGTAGTCAGATTTCAAGGAGACCCTTTCATGCAACATCTCTATGATACCTTTAAGAATATTGTTTATAGATTTATGACCCTGCAACTGTTACATTTTAGTCTCTCTGACATAATAGGTCATCACTCATTACAGTGGCTTCCTCCTATTTACCTTTAAGCCAGATAATAAAGGGCCTTTATTCACTTACAATGGATCTAAAATAGTAAAGTCCTACTATCTTCAATATGCTACTTTCAGTTCATCAGTTCAAGATCAATCCCAATTTATTTGATTATTTTTCCTTACTCATCAATCCCTCTTGTCCCATATTTTTATTAGCTCTTTATGGATATGCTCAATGGGTAGAAAGATGTCCATTGTATTAAAGATTTGATCATAAGGGCTGTTTAGAAGGATATGCCAGTTCCCATGGAAAGAAGCACAAGCCTGCTAAACAATCAGTGCAAAAAACATGAAGATAAAATTGTGCTTTAGCATTTCTTTTTTCCCAGTTGGAGCATGTATGAACACTACTTGTAGTGCAGTCTCAGAAGTACTCTCCATGATCCATGGCTTGATTTTTCTGCAGCCAAAATAGGTGTGGGGAGTTTTTTCCACACTTTTCTTTTTTTTTTTTTTTTTCTAGAGGGGGAGCCTGCAAGACTAACTTTTTATGAAAATAATATCTTTTGTACTCTCTTTTCAGCATAAGGGTTGAAGTCAATAATCTTAAGAGTCTTTCCAAGCAAACGATTCTGTGGTTTTATGATCCTATGGTTTCTCAGTGAAGTGGTTGAGGCTGATGTAATTATCCTGCCTATGTCTACCCACCTTTATGACAGTTAACTATGTATTTTCTCTTCAAAATGTTCACTCTTTGTCCTGTTATCCAGAGACTGCCTTTGAAATTCAGCAGCCAGCATCTTCTGATGATAGTTTCACTTAACACTTAAGGAAATATTTGACTGCAAGATGTACATTTAAAACATAATAATTTTTGCCTGCATGGTATAACTTGAAATGAAAACCAAACCAAAGCTAGGAGGCTGTTAGGTGCAGTATCTCCAAACTACTTTAAAAAGCAGTGGTTCAGCCACATGTGTTCATAAAAAAAGAGGCTGAAATTATCTTATCTAAGCCATTCTTAACAGTTGTCCTGCAGAGTTATTGATCCTTGGCTGCTCGTCTAATGAGCAAACTACACAGTGGACCACAAGTGCATTTCAGTTTTATGTGCAAGCGCTGTAAATGCTATTTTCAAAGTTAATATATTATTTTTGTCAGTTTTATAGCAGCTTATTTAAAGTGTTATTAATGTTAAGAACTGTTATTTGGGGGTTATTTTATTGGTGTTTGACTCGGTTTTAAACACTCTTTCTTTATCCCCTCTGTGTTCAGGCTGCATATATATAATTTTTTAAGTTGCTTGCCTCCTTCTGGGTTTGTGCCTCATTGTTTCATTAATCTTGGCTTCTCTTTAAGACACTTCTACTACCATAGTAGAACAGTTTGAGTCCTAAACTGTAAGTCTTTGTGAATAAAAGATATCAACTAGATAGATTTCCAGATGACAGAAACTGCAAGAAGCATGTTGCTATGCCTGAAGAGTAAGAACCAGCCTTCCTCATGGGTTTGGATTTGGGTTTGTGTTTGTGTCCCAGCACACACACAGTACCAAACCCAGAGCCCCCAGAGAGGCATTATAACCCTGAGACTCTTCTCCAAGCCACAGGCTCTCCTCTGTTCCCACCTTTCTCTGGAGGAAGTAATTTTGCTTCTGTCCTGGATTTCAGAAGGACAACCCTGCCTTTGTTCTGTGGGTGGCCAGGAGTGAGCTCCAGGCTTCCCAGCCCACCTCCCCCTCTGCTAGAGAGAAATAAACATGCTCAGGGCAGCACACACACTAGTTTATAGTAGCAGCAGCTGCCAGAGAAGCTGTGCAGGGAGGTCTCAAGCCCTTCAGCTCTTTTGGATAATTGTGTTATCCTCACGCCCCTCTCTGCCTTTGATGGAGTGAGAGCACAAAGCACAGCCCTGTTCAGTGAGCTGGACTGGGATCAGATGCAGGGTGACAGTGTTGGGGCAGGTGTCAGGGACAGGTCCTTAGGACTGGTCCTGTGCTCACAGACCATGACTAGCTCTGTAGGCACTCTGGTACAGTGAGCATACACATGGTCAAGTTCCTCAGAACCCAGAAAAAGGAAGGATGTGGCTTTGCTTTACACATCAGCACATTGTTGAACCAGCAATGGGTTCTCCTGGGTGGGCAGTGAAAAGCAAGAAGCTCTCACCCCTCTGAGTGCCTGCAGTATCATGGAACGGCTCCTGAAAGATGAGCCTTAGCAGCGAAGGACATCAGTTTCTGTAATTTCAGTGAGCTAAACACAGGGAGCCCTCTGACACAGTCCTCAGGGTGAACTGAAGCCTTGCCCCTGCAGCACATTCAGGGCACCTTCCAGCAGAGCATGTGCTTAGTTTTTAATGCATGGATGATCCCAGTGAGCTTCAGGCATGTGCTGAAATAAGAATGAGTGTTTGAAGTGCTGAGCATCTTGGGGCTATCAAGCCCCAAATGGATCAACCCCAACACATTATGCAAATTGTGAACTTCCAACTTCACGTGTTAAAGGTACCCAAAAAGGCTGAAGAACTTAGTCCACTCAAGGCATGTGCCCTCGAGGGAAATCCAATTATATAACCTCTTTCTTTCTGAAACCCACTCCTGATCTCAGCCACTTCAATAGCCCTTCACTGTTTCTACCCAATTCTTGTTACAGCTGGTAACCAAAATGGAAATCTAAATGTAAAATGGAAATCTAAATGTAAAATGCATTTAAGTGGCTCTGCTGTTTTCAGCTTTCTGCCTCCCATATTTTTGTTGTGCATGTCATTTCTACTATTTGTCCCACCTTTTAGAGGACAAGCCAGTCAGTGGGTTAAGTGACAGAATGTTTTTCATCTTATTTAAGTGTGTCTCTATTAAAATGTAAGCTGCTTCCTAACCTCTTTTGGGAAAAGAACAAAAAAAATAAAAAAGCCCACTGCTGCAGATGCAGTAAAGTCATGGTAATTTTCCCCAGTTGGAACTCCTGACTTTGTGTCTTAGCATCATATACAGCATAATTTATAAAAGTGTGAGCAACTGCAGAATTGTTCTCCTAATAGATTCTGAAGATTCCAATTTCCATTCTGCCACACAAGACTGAAAATCCACTTGTGCTCAGTTATCTGTATCTTTGCCTCATCCTCAGACTGCATCAAAAATCAGGTTCAGGTGCAGGTTAAGAGCATGCATTTACCTCAGGAATATGGGACTTATTAAATATCTCTACACAATTAACATCACCATATCAATAAGAATTATCATTATGTCCTGTCAATCAGGTGCTGAATTTTGCTTCAGGGAAACAAAACAATTTAAATTATAGCAAGTGCCCCCCCTTCTTTTTTTTTTACATGCTTCTCTTAAAATTGGATAATTATGTGGCTTTTCATTAGATTCCTCTAAGCATAATAGATCACAATATTCACCCTTTGACCTTGGTGATGAATGTTTCTGGTGAAAACATGTGACAAGCAGTGTTCTAATGAGAATAAAATACTGAATAACTGGGAGTCTCACATAATGAAAGAACAAAAGCAAGAAGCACAACTATTTTTAAGGCTACAGTGCAAAATGTGCTCATACAGCAATTCTGATGGATTGGAAATGCAACTCTTTCTTATTTAAGATGGTACCAACAAACTTTGGTATCAGAGGCAGAGACAAAGGCAAGAAAACACAAAGGAATCTTTGTATTCTGTGTAAACTCTGCAGGAACATGAGAAGTGGCCTTTATCTGTGCTGTCTAGGCAAGTTGTTACACAAAGCTCTGCTATTAAGCTTTCCTAAACATCTCAAAATTTTATGCATGTATTTATGCTATAAAAGAACTATAAATTCAATTTGTTTCCAATAATTTAGAGTGGGGCTAAGAAGGTCAAATTCTCTCTCATACAAACAGCCACACACAGTAGTCAGTAACGTTACAACACTGGTCATTATTATTCAGTGTGCTTATTAAAAAATTATTTTTGGACTGACAAAGATGACATACCAGTCATCAGTGCCAAAACAGTGAGGGAAAGAAAGAAGGGAAGGAGGTTGGCTGAATTAAAAATTGTTATTAGCTACCTTTTTTTTTTCTGTTTTGCATCTTGGAACCCTACTGCCACCTTTCAAAAGGAACCTCAGACCAGGGTTACCTACACTCACATCTGCCATGATCATTTAGACCCTGGTCTCACTGGAGAAATGACTGCAGCAGGAATGTTTGATTTAGTAGATACTTATCTTTTAGTTTTGTTCTATCTTGGTTTTGCTTGTGTTGGGTTTTTTCATTTTGTTTGATGTCTGAGAAATGTTTATCCTCTGAATTATTATCTCTGCTAATCAAACTTTCAATCAACATCTGAAGAAAACCTTTTGCTTTTAAATTCTGGCTGGAGTTCATCTCTGATTAAAAGTCAGCTGTTCCTTAGCCTGTAAGAGAAATGGCTTTTTGTCTGAAATTCTGTCCCTGCAAAGATAGTGACTGTGTTACTGTAGACTCTTAGGACAAGGATTTCAGCCATGCTTTGTGCCAGGATCTCCTTTGAGCTATCCTATTATCATGGTTATTGGCACAACATTATCATGAACTGAGGACTACATGAGAGAGAAATTTGGTCTCTTGTCTTTATTAACCTTTCAAAATACTTTGGTCTAAGTTATTGCTACTCTTATTTAATAAAATGAATCAAATAATATTAAATATTAATAAGAAACAGCAACTATTATTTCCTCAGTAGTTATGCCATAAAGCTCTCTAAGTAACTTCATCTGACACCAAGCTCTGTGCTTGTATCCATGAGGAATTTGAGGGTTAAACTAAATGAGATGAAAAGTCAGGAGATTTGCATGGCAATTTGAAAACAAAATGAAAAGCCAGTGAAAGTGTAAAGACCTATTCCTCCTTCCCCATGGCTGTAAGCACCGTGGACAATGATGCACTTTAGGGGAATTTAAAGGATGAGGAAGGCCTAAGGGGCATGCTGTGCTGGTAAGATGATGTATTTTACTTGCTTCCTACAGGATGACCTGGAGAGGAATGGAGTCCCTTTGATGGAGCTCTTGCCATCAGCAGCCCTTGTCCCATGGGTTAGCCCTCCTCACCAGCTGTGAAAATATCCAGGGAGAAAAGAAGATCATACCTATAGCAAGGTGTAATGAAGAGAGAAAGTTTTGATTTTCATGCAGGTGAATCATTAAAGGCAAAAATAATCTTATTGATTGTTGTTACAGTTGTTTGAATTGAGGGCTGTCTCCTCAATGATTGAAATTTACTGTGATTGATGGGATCTCATAAACTCAGATCAAAAGGAGAATAAAAATGAAGGATTGTAAAAGCACATGACCCCAAATAAAAATGTTAATATCAGAAAAAAGTAAATAAAAATGTACTATATACATTAACCAATGGTGTCTGCTTCCCAGTGGCTATCACTTAAATGTACTGCAACAAAGATTTTGATGTTATATTCTAGTGAAGAGGAAGAGAAGAGAAGAGAAGAGAAGAGAAGAGAAGAGAAGAGAAGAGAAGAGAAGAGAAGAGAAGAGAAGAGAAGAGAAGAGAAGAGAAGAGAAGAGAAGAGAGAGAGAAGAGATAGGAGGGGAGGGGAAAGGGAAGGGGGAGAAAGGAAGGAAAGAAAGGAAGGAAAACAAAACTCCAAAACTGCTCTTAGCTGGGTTTTCACACTCTCTCTATTGGTTTTTGGGTGCCACCCAAACTGTTTTGAAGTGTCTGTTAAATTTCTTCCTTCTAACATTATAGCTGCCAGCAACTCAAAGTAGCTGTTGATCTGGGCTAGGAAAATGTCTGGCTAGAGAGAGGGACTCTGCAGAAGGGGGCTGGAGAAAGGGAGCATCGTTACGGACCATGATAGCCATGCTGCCTCTTGTTCTGCTCAAAACCAGAGTTCCACTGAAGGCATCCAGAGTCTGTACACACAAAAAAGGAAGGCATAAACACACCATGCAGGAAGATCTTCATCCTGTTTCTGGAAGGATTTCTACTGCTGTCTCTCAGCTAGGTTGTGACTTCACCTTCCAGTCTGTAAGTGCTGTGAGCTGTTGTTTGACACTGCAGAGAAGGCTGGGATTGCTATCTGATGTTCCTTCTCCAAAACACAAAATATGTGAGGGGAAATTCCTTGGAGAAAAGATGTACCTTTTTGGAGAAAAGATGGACACACACAAAGATTGTAATCAGTTAAGGGCAATTGCCAGCCTGGTTATAAGTTCATGGATACCTGAGGTTTAGTAAACATGCCCTCAGGAATGTGGCTGGAAGCAAGGGGAATTAACCAGGCAGCTGACAAACCTGATGGACTATCTTTCATTTGTGCTAATATTTTGAAACCAACTGACCTAAAGAAAAGTCTACCTTCTCATTATAAGATTGGCATCTTGAAGGATTTGAAATTGACTGATGCCTGTGTCTCTTCAAGACCAGAATAAATAATGAATAATTATGCCAATAAATCATATAAATAATACAATAGCTGCCATTCTAGTTCATTTTATATCCTTGGTGCCCATCACAGAACCATTTCTTTTCCTATTCACTAAGCCTTTCCTGATTCTCCTGTGCATTCCTTCTCATTGGTGATGATTTTTGCTTGGACTGTATACTATAAACCTCAGCTACTTTTGGTGAAAGCCATGGGAAAAAAAATTATCCCAGTAATGCACAAGCCTGTGCCAGTATATCTCCTGATATAGACACGATTTTACTGCCAACAAAATCATTTTGCTCCAGTAACTTATGTTATTCTGGGAGGTGGTAGAATTTCATGAAAGTTACAGCAATAGCAGGAATTCTGCCAGCTTTACCAGTAGGACCGACTGCCTCAGGTATTTCAAGATGGTTTTAACAGCAAACTATTTCTAGGAGGCAAGAATTTCCTTTTCTTTTTTTCTTAATTTTGCTATAAGAATCATCCACTGCTTACAGTAAGTGTAGCTGACCCAGTGCTAAGATAATTTCTCTGAATACACAGGAAAGGACAAACTGTCTCCCAGCCAACAAAACAGAAGTGAGTATGGGGTTATTAATATAAAGAAACCCTGATATGGGCCAGGGAAGATTTTTAGTATGTGATCAATAAATAACAATGAGCTCCAGGTATGTTTGTGTCATTTACCTATGTACTGAGACAGAAGTCTGTGGGATTTGCAGTAGCTTGGTAAAGGAACTTTTCACTGATTCCTGTATGAATTTTGAATTAAGAGTGGTGTAGTTTTGTGAGAAGGGAGAATGAGAGTATCTTCTTTTCCTCTTCTTACCAGAATTAACTGGAAACTCTGCAAGTAGAGGCTGATGATCATTTAGGAGGTTTCTTCTCATGATGGGTTAATCCTAGGGACAATGAAAAACTTACTCTCCAAGGTTTTCCTTGCTGCAGTGGTACATAAGCCCCCATTATCAGCTTCCTCAGTCCAGATCCCATAATCACCAATTATTTTCCATACCATTAAAACATTGCTCTCCAGCATCTGCAACACGTGCTTTTATCAAACCTCCCTGATTTGCACTGGGGCTTAAGTCATTCCTGAGCCCCACAGTCATGCATGGAGCACAGCCAGGGCTGCCTGAGCCTGTCTGTGCCACTAAAGCACACAGCCAACACAGTTTGGGAATCCTGCTGCTGCTCTGTAGCCAGCAATGCATCTTCCCTAATCCTGCCTCTCAGAGTCATTTTTTCCTAATCATTCTTCTAAGTAAAGTTAGCAGCTATGCCCACTTTGGAAACGGTTTTGCTTAGACTAAGAAGCTGTCACAGTGCTGAGAAAGCTGCAGCTTTAACCAGATTTCATCTTTGTGTGTCACTGCTCATGTCAAAGTATAAATGTACTCAGACATAAGAGTTGTCCTGCTTTCATCAAGGGAGCCAGCCTGCCTTCGCCTAGTTCTGCTTGGTTAAGCTTGTTATTTAAATTGTTAAAATTGAGACATCGGCAGTAAATTTCAGAGAAGATATAACAATTATTAGATACAAGCAGGGCTCTTGTACTTGTGAACATATCATGCTCTCCATCCACATGGAATTAGCCACAAATAATTTACAGCAGTTTCTTTAAGAATATCCCCCATGGTACTTTGATGGCATTAAATCACAGTTATTCCCAACTGGATCATATTTCCAACTTTAAGATAGATGTGATGCTCATCAGCACTGTGGCTCAGCACTCCAGGGACTACCTTTTAAACCTGCCAGTTCTTGAAGAACTGAGCTTTGATTCCCAGTGCTGCCTCCTGGCTGAGACCTGTGAGGGTCAGTGTCTCTACACCATGCCAGGCAGTGCAGCCACCCCTTGGAGAGTGAGAAGAGGTGGGATGATGTTTAGGTGACCTTGTGCCACTCAAATTCCACAGAAAAACTGACTATAGGACAGAGTAGGGCTCACACCTTGCTCTGGCAGCTGCAAGCAAGATCACTGCCGAGGCTGGAAGTTAAAAGTAAATGTCAGGTGAAAGCTGAAAAAGGAATATCAAAAAGGGGCAACATGTTTAGCTATATATATGTAAAATGAGAGACTTGTTATTCTTTTTAGGGAAACTGATTTTTGTTTTCCATCTGGGCAGACTTCCACATAAGCCTCTCACTCCCTCACAGGAGATTAACATAGACAGCTAGAAGGTTAAAAGGCAATGGGAATATTGAACTAAAGCTGCCCAAAGCAAGAATGGGAAGGAGGAAGGGCCAGCAGAAGATGCCTGTGGTGCTGTTTGCTCCCCTGAAGAAACAACCTGTTTTTGATGGCACATCTGCTGAGTGCCCACAGGTGCAGGATGCAAACAGATACTTGCAGGTGCTGCAAATATCTGGGCAGGGATTTCTACAGCCTTCAGACCTTCAGACCTGCATGGGACACCCAAGCAGCCAGAGTCCTTGAGTAGCACAGTAAAGGTCACCAGATTCCCCCCTTTCCACAGGGAGAACTGGAAAGGGGATGGAAGCTCTGTATTGTCCTCCCTCCTGCACCATCAGCTCCCTGCTGTGGAGCAGAAGGGGAAGGCTAAGGAGTGATTTGTGCTAGGAGAAGATCAGGGTCACACTATATCTTCTTTGAAACACCTGTTAAAACAGGGATCGATACATGGCTCCTAGAGTTACAGTTTGGCTCCTGCCCTTTACTCACAATAGTGTGAAGGCTTCAGTCTAAGCTTCTAGAATTAAGGGAAAGAAATAATATTGCCATTGAATCTCAAGAGACTTTTGTTGTAAGATTTAACAGACACAGGTCTGTGAACACTGGAAGGTGGCTGGAAGGCCTTGGAGAGGGAGAAATGGAAAGCCTGGTCAGTAAGGCCTGTGCTGTTGGTTTTATGGAGATAGATAAAATATTTTTTCCCTGAAAATTTCTTTTTGTTCAAATTCAGGCACAAATTTTGGTGGGGAGGACATGTAGCTCTGAAAGAGAGGAGAGGAGAGGAGAGGAGAGGAGAGGAGAGGAGAGGAGAGGAGAGGAGAGGAGAGGAGAGGAGAGGAGAGGAGAGGAGAGGAGAGGAGAGGAGAGGAGAGGAGAGGAGAGGAGAGGAGAGGAGAGGAGAGGAGAGGAGAGGAGAGGAGAGGAGAGGAGAGGAGAGGAGAGGAGAGGAGAGGAGAGGAGAGGAGAGGAGAGGAGAGGAGAGGAGAGGAGCTCACTCTGTGCCCAGATGGTGCCTGCCAGTACATAGTCCCATTGCATTTTTCCAGAGGTAACCTTGCACATAGTCATGCCTATTAGGTGACTAACCATGTCTTTATGGGGCAGGAGGGTGTTCCTGCTTGAAGTCAAAACCAGAGGACTCATATTTCTGCTCAAGCAGAACTTCTGTAGTTCTTCCAATGCCCTGGTGGCAAACTGCTGTGTGATTTGTCCAGTGCATCCAGTGTGTCTGAACACCTTGCTGTAATTGTGCAGGTGCAGAGCAGCTCATCTGCAACAGATTGACACATCCTTGACCCATCAGACATGCCACTCATCCTAGTGCCAGCCTGTGCTTGTCCATCTCTCTCTTGTCCAGTACACCCAGCTGCACTGAGCCACGGCAGAACTGCATTTCTGGGCATGTCTTGATATACCAGGAGATGCAATCACATGAGAATTGCATGTTACAGGTTAGGATGGATGTTATCTCTAAGGGCATGGGATATTGATAGAGATGCTAGTGCCCTTTCCAGAAGTGGAAGCAAGGAAGGCAATGAGAGAGCAAATCAAATCGGAGGGACATTGGCAATCTGGATCTAGATGGCAAAAACTAAAAGAAAATTAAGAGACAAGTATTAAAACTGTTTAAATTTGATTCCACATTGAGAAAAGGGATCTTCTCACTCCTGTTAGCACAGATTTTATTCCAGCATATAGGAAATTTTCTGTCTCTTTTGGCAAAGGTTGGAAAGACAACTATCAGTGAGCAAATAAGGGACTACACACAGAATAACTACCTTCTGGGGATCTGATATTTGGAGGAACTGGGTGCAGAGAGATGTGGGTGCTGAGAGAGGCCTTCCCACCATGAGACACTGACCATACCAGAAGTCAAGGCCATGGCAGAAGGAGCCATGGTGAGAGGTGAGAGCCTGGCACCTGGACTGTTCATCCATCCTGTTCACTCTGGAGCACCTGAGAATGGAAATGTGCAAGTGGACCTGCTGTCTTTGGGGCTGTTTCACTCTCTGTGAATGAATTTGAATCTTCCAGGTGAAGCATTTGAGCTGAACCCAGCAGCTTTCACCAAGTCATACGTTTTACTGAGTGCTCTCCCTCAGTGAGGTGATTTTCCAGAGGGAGAACCCAAAAATCTCCTTTCTGAATGACTTTTGCTCCTTGCATAAAAGGAAAAATGTCAAGCCATTTTTAAAAAAAAAGTCACTCATACAGAAAACACCCATACAAAAATGACCCATACAAGCCTAAATTGTCATTCTCAAGGGTGTGCTGCTAAAAGAGCCTGCAAATGCCATTGGGCTTGGTTTTCATCTTTTCTCTCTCAGTGTGACTATGACATGTGCTGGTATTTGCTTTGTGAGATAACAACAGACATAGGACATTTCAGGAAATGCAAGGAGACAGCTAACCATAATATCTGCAACATTATCAAAGCCAGCATAATGCTGGTCTGAGCCTAACAGGAAAGCAGCAGTGGTACAAACTGGACACACAGCTTGAAAAATGTCATGTCTCATTATCAGCAATGCAACTAGTCAATCCTTGGTTAAAAGTGACTGTGAGTCTGTGGAGGGAATGCAGTGCTGCACGCTCCCCAGGCGTGATTCAAGTTTCCAATGGGTGGCATCTTCACTTTAAAATATCTTGCTAACTAGGTATGGCTGTTGACAGCATTCCAAAAATCCTGATGGCTGGACAGTGCCTGAATGGAAGAGGAAAGCTCTGCTTTCATTTCTCCTGGCCTGCCTTCCTCAGCATTGTTCTCCTGCGAGCCCCAGCGCGCTCCTGCTTCAGCCTGAGCACCAATAAGCACATTTTACAATTGTTTGCTGGGCTCAAAACACTTGAAACATTTCAAAGCACCTGACATCCTTTCAAGTTAGCTGCTAAAAAAGCGAGTGCAAACAGAATGGCTTTCAGAGAAGCTCTGTCAATCAGCCCTCAATCTGTATGTTCTCCGAGACATTCCTTATCCTGGCTGATTTATTTCATATTAAAAGGGCTGTCAATCTGTATCACAAGAACAGGTTGAAAAAAAAAATGAGTGATGTCTGTGACTTTTTTTTGTTTATTTAAAATGATATTTCACCCCTCCTTTGTTCCCCCTCCCCTTTCTCTCTTATCCACCCCCACCTCTATTTTTCTCTGCAGGTATGGTATGAGTGTTGTATACCACACGCATCTAAATTAGAAATATATTTTGCAAAGCTTCCTTTTTTTATCCATCAAATATATCCCTTTTACCATCTGATAGCTTGGCAACAGGATCATCTCTCTTTCAGTTAAAATAAATGGGCCAGTAAAGTGGTGGAATATTCACTGTGCTGAAAAGACTTTACACTAGTTAATGTACACTGTGTGTTGTGGGTTTCATTAGAGCAGAATACTAATGATACACTGCATGTCTCCCCACGGTACCACTTTATTGTACCAGCTGTATTATTGTTTTATATTAATATATTGATTATTGTCGTCTTCTCTCATGTGTGTGTTTCGTCTCCTAACTTTTTTCTCCTGGCATTGCTTACCTCCTGCATTTGGCAATTGTTTTCAATATCACATTTTTGGAATGAATGTTGATATTTATATGATTTCTTTTTGTTTTCCCCCATGTCTCCAAAGTAATTAATTTCCCTTGTTTGCTGCACAGATGTTGGTATATTTTTCAGTGAAACTTGATAAAGAATGACACCTTCACATACAGGTATAGAGAAAAATAGGATAAATGTCTTGGCATCTAAGATCACAAGGTAGTATCTACAAGGAGGGGTATCTAAAGTCTCAGAAGACCAATTCTTGGGGTTTGACACAGGTGGGGAAAGATCTGATTTCCAGATCTTTTTCAGTTTGTTTGACTGCTGAACTCATAGATCTGGTTTGCTGTAGCTGTGAGATAACCCTGGTACCTGGGCTGGGTGACTGTTTTGTTCATCTGAGAAAATGAGAGGTGAAAGCTGAATTACTGGGAAGAATTTGTGATTTAGCAATATTTTGATACTTTTGATCTGTGTCAATTCAGCAGCTAACACCATGGGACCTGGTCCAGGTCTGGAGCTGGAAGGCACTATGGCAGTATAGGTAACAAAGAAGAGCAACACACTGGTAAACCCACTGTTATGCAGATTTTTATGTCCTGTGCCTGAGAAACAGTGAATTCTCACAGCATTTTTAAGGTGTCATAATACATCTCTGTCATGGCTTTCTCACAGAGAGCTTGCTGTTGATGGTAAATCTGTGAGTCACCAGAGAGAAAAAAGGAGAGATCTGACAACTGACCCATTGCTGTAGGAAGTTACAAATTCCCCTCAAAACAGTGACTTGTTTGGCTGCTTGGTGGGAGACCAGAGGAGCCCTGTGAGCTTCGACTGGCACAGGAGGATGTAGAGCCTTAAAGGCTCCAGGAAAGAAAGGTGACTTGGCAAAAGATGTGGCAGTGTGGCCAGGTGATTCATGTGTGGAACAGCCAGTGCACGGCCCTGCCCTCTCCAGGTGTGCATGAGGTGCAGCCAGCTGTGGCTGGCAGCTGGGCTGTGAGCCTGACAGCTGCAAAGTGTCCTTGATGCTCCTGCCCAGCTTGTGGTGTGGGAAGGTTTTGGTACCTCCTCCTGATAAAACAGTGTGGATCAAACCTCTGCTGCCCACAGCAGAGCTGTGTGCAGGTGAAGGGTCTGCAGAGTGGCAGACACTGTTTGTCCTGCTGCCCAGGAGTGAAGGTGATAAGCATTAACCCATCATCAACACAGGAAGGGATGGGAAAAATCTGCATTTGAAAAGAAGGTACCAAATTTCTGTGTGAATCAGGTGACAGTGCTGGGCTTCATGGCCACAGAAGGACCAGGATGCTGAGCTGGTGTCTGAGCATCCTCCCACCAGCACTGTACCTCCCATGCTGGAAAATCAACATGTGTTTGCAAGCCCTGCTGCTGAGCTACAAGAGATGTGTAGAGAATATGTCAGTGCAGTAATAAGAGAACTTTGTAAATTCAACAGCAATTAAGGAAGGAAGATGGAAGCTTTTCTGACCATAAAGTAATAATCAATGACTAACAACTTTTTAATTGAACAACAAAATGGAAGGAGACTCAAAGACTGCTATGTAGACTATAAAAGCACTGGAATAATCCGTAGTGAGCCCCTGAAAATAAATGTTTTCACCCACTTCATGTATTTGCTACTCTGGCAGTTAAGACACAAGGAAAGGTCTTTTTGACAAAGCCTATTCTGTCATTAGAACTACTCCTGGGGGTAATTCCTCTAACCTCTTCAGCTCAAATTTAAAACTGATATTACCCACCAGCTCTCTCCATGGAGTGAGTTAGCATGACTTTCTGACTCCAATAGGGAAAAAACAATTTGCAGTCCTTATGGGTATGATTGACCTTGATGGATCACCCTTAAAATGTCAGCATCAGCATTACAAAGACTTTGTGAGGGTGATTATAATGGTTAGGCTCACTAGTGGACAAGCAGTTCATAATGGCAAAGGATTTATTTTGCTAAAACAGTGAAATCATCTACTCTCTGTGGCAAAGAAACTGCCAGCAGAAAGATTTTCTTGTTGATTTTTTGTTGTTGTTTTTGTCTTTTACTGATACAGGTTCACAGGGTAGGGCTAAGATGTCAAGGTGGTGTAGCAGACTGTATTTTTCTTTTTCAAATTAGAGGTTAAGTGAGCCAACAGAAACTCAGTGGGAGCTCAGAAATGCTGACTCTCAGAGAGGCAAGATGCTGTCAGTCACCTGATGATGAGTGATATTCCTGCTTGTGAGTCAGTAGCTCCTGAACTCAGCCTGGCACTAGCAAGAGGCCAGAATTTCTGTCTCTCACAAGAACTGCAGTCTCCATGCCCAGTCCATTTGTGCATCTGTTGGCCACATCTCACTGCTGACCACCGGTTTCTTTACAGTCCTGAGAGAGCTATACCAGAAAATCTTGTCATTGTCTCCCTTCCTCTTGTTTTAGATTCCTCTGTTTTAATTTTAAGCTCTCTTGGGTGAGGTCTGTATCTTTTGTCTTTCTTTGGGGCCTTGATTTTGGTGAGGATCTCTCAGAACAGTGGTGCTTGTGCTGACCCATATTACAAACTAAAATATACTTCAGATTTGTTAGCACTGTATCACTAACAACTTGAATAGACTCATAGCATGCTCTGCAATTTTTTCAGATAAGGTTCTGCACTTTTATTTCTTCTCCATTTCCTCTGGTTTCTAGGATGTTGGTGGGCCAAACAACACAGCCTGGCAAGTTTGTGATGTCTGTCAAGCAGTTAATATTAGCAGCTAATATAGCATTTAATGGCACTGTGTTGCCATTTTTGCCTGCTGCTGTATTTCTTTGTACAAAATTGTAGACCCTTTGGTTGTCCTTTCTTCCAGAATTCTGAGCATGTGATGTTTAAGAACGTGGGAGAAGGCTGATCCCACAGCAGCAGCA